>NC_071354.1:109499191-109799191 GCF_943734655.1 Sabethes cyaneus | reverse complement strand
CCTTAAAATTGGTCTCTTACCCCTTCCATAAAATTGCTGGTCATTTTTTCTATCCAACGACATATAAATTGTTCAGTTTCGTTCAGTGGTTTAGTAGTTATTAGCATTTGAAATCTTTCATTCAAACGTTACATTTCTATTTTCGTTTTCACAAAGTGGTACCCAGTCCCAGTATTGTAAACAAAGACGTAGTCCTACGTCAAAAGTATTTAGAAATCGTTAAGTGCATCGATCTGTAAAAGTATAGCTTTGGACATCTTTTATAATTTGCGACGAGAACTTTTTCGGTGGGTTTTAATTTTTGAAGCATTATATTTTTCCTGTTTAATAATCAGAGTGGCCTCCAGCTTCAATTTCATTGGTGCATCTGTAAGGATGTGTATCTCCTCGTTTTCTTACTCTTCGCATATTTTTACGTGGTGATGCCTTTGGAAATGGTTTTATATTTACAGGTGTTTTGATAATTGTATTGTACGGAATCATCGATTTTGGTACCTGATTAATAGAATTCTTCAAAGAAGATGAGTTGTTTTGTTCAGATGAATTCTTTGTCCGAGCAGTCTTTCTTCATCCTTGGAAAATGCACAGGTTGCTCCTGCGTAGTCCGGTTGGTAGATGAACTTTTCAGAAGCATTTTTTCGCTCTCTCACATATCACTTAAGTGTCATTACATTCAAATTGAACATTTTTGCGGTCGTTCTAACCGGATTTACAAACTTTTCGTGATTTTTACATAACGAATGTTTACGATATGGAGAATTGTTCATTTTATTATTTACGACATAACGGCCTCCAAGCTCTTCATTTCCTAACTAAAGGATCAAGTGTCACTGAAATTATGTGGATCAAGTGTACCTGTCGTAGTAAGTTTTACTGAAAATTAATTTGGTAAAATATATACAAGTTTTATTGTAAAATGTATACAGCATCAATGAATAAACATGTTTAGCTAATTTTTTGTTTGAAAAGTAATTCAAAAATTTCAAGGCAGTTTGCCGTAGCCAGAAAGTTGGACTTCACTAAAAAAAGAAGTATAGAGAATTATTCCGTTGCAAATCTTATTATATTATATTTTCTTTGCAATGTAAAAATTTATTACATTTTTGTTTTGCAATTTTGTTAGTTGAATGAAATGTACAACTTTGTTTTTTTCTGCATAAAAACAACATTGTATTTACTGAGAAACAATGAATGGATCAAGTGTCCCAAGGGATCAAGTCTACCTGGTCTCCCCTAATATTTAATTTTCGTGCCTGACTTTCAGTTGTCGTCACTTGGAACCACTTGGAACAGTCACCAACTTCAGCTGACGTTTACTTGAAACGTTCTGTTCAATAAATGAAACCAGTCGCTTCATGTATGACGCGAAGATGAAAGTCAGCTTCATTTATTTGTTTCGACATTGCCGGATCCTGGTTTAAAGCACAAGAAAATTTGCAGGGCTGGTTGTACGATCCTCGTCATCGTCAGCAGCTTAGAGTCGGGATGGTTCGTGCTGTTTTAAGCTTCATTCAACTTGATTTTGGGTTACTCGTCGCCCATTTCGCAGGCGTTTCTGAAGTTGAAGTTTTTTCTATTTAAAAAATAAAAATTGTCGGTTAGACTCGCTCAAGCCATATCGCACGTTGAGTCCCTCTGTTCTGAGTGCCGGTCGTTTTCCTTACGACGTATCCTGTTCACCTTACCTTACCGACTATCGCCAAATCCGTTAGTGGTCTCTCAAGTAGTGTTTTTTGATTCATGCACCTGCGTCACTCTTCACTTCCAGCTTGTACTCCGCCAAATTTCGTCCGCAAGGGCGTGTATGTCGTCAGTGCGCATTGTTAAATCCCTAAAAACTCCATAATCCCTAATTTTAAGCTCAATCCTCCTGTCCTCTGCTATCAGTCTAGCGCAAATGGCCTGCGTCATGATAATGCTTCTGGCATTAATATCAAAGCGCATAGCTTGCGTAGTTTGCTACAATTATTGAAAATCAAACTTCTTGGTTGGATATCTGCTTGTCGAGTTACCCCCTCAAGAGCAATCTCGAAAAGCAAGCAGGATAAGTTGTCAGATTGTTTCGACCCTGGCCGCGTCTCGAAGAGAATCGATCCTATGGACTCTTACAGCCTCTCCCAGCCGAGATTCGAACACACATGCCTCGATGCCAACTTAGAGGTAAAATTTCTCTTATTTTATTTCAAGATTCTATATTTTTTGGCAAATGAAGAACACTCAATTTCAACCTAAATAGCTTTCAACTGAAAATAATTTTCCATTTCTTGAATAAACTGCATAAGTTTACGCTATATTCGATTTTTTTTTGTAAAGCCCCCCCCCCCAAGAAATTTTTCTGGCTACGCCCCTGCTCGGACATGATAAATTGATCTATTAAAACCAGCATCAATAGAAGAAAACTATCCTAGAACAATTCAAAATTCCAGCGTCCAGCACAAATCTTGTGAGTGCAGTCCTTGCTGTGTAAAAGTTGAATAATGTCCTATTCAAATAAATTTTTTGTTGACTTTGCTAGTAATGCGGAATGCACATGAAAATGTACGCGGCGACTCCATTTACAGGGCACGTTGATAGGTTGTCATCAAATTGATATTTTGTTGCAACAGGCAACAAGCAACAAGCAACAGCTTACAGGCAACAGGTAACAGGCAACAGGCAACAGGCAACAGGCAATAGGCAACAGGCAACAGGCAACAGGCAACAGGCAGCAGGCAACAAGCAACAGGCAGCAGGCTACAGGCAACAGGCAACAGGCAACAGGCAACAGGCAACAGGCAACAGGCAACAGGCAACAGGCAACAAGCAACAAGCAACAAGCTACAAGCAACAAGCAACAGCAACAGGAAACAGGCAACAAGGAACAAGCAACAGGCAACAGGCGACAGGCAACAGGCAACAGGCTACAGGTAACAGGCAACAGGCAACAGGCAACGGGCAACAGGCAACAAGCAACAGGCAACAGGCAACAGGCGACAGGAAACAGGCAACAGGCAACAGGCAACAAGTAACACGCAACAGGCAACAGGCAACAGGCAACCGGCAACAGGCGACAGGCAACAGGCAACAGGAAACAAGAAACAGGCAACAGGCAACAAGTAACACGCAACAGGCAACAAGCAACAAGCAACAGGCAACAGGCAACAGGCAACAAGCAGCAAGCAACAAGCAACGGGCAACAAGCAACAGGCGACAGGCAACAATCAACAGGCAACAAGCAACAGGCAACAGGCAACAAGCAGCAAGCAACAAGCAACGGGCAACAGCAACTGGCGACAGGCAACAAGCAACAGACAACAGGCAACAAGCAACAGGCAACAGCAACAGGCAACAAGCAACAAGCTACAGGCAACATCAACAGGCAACAGGCAACAAGGAACAAGCAATTCTGTCGAGTTGTTCTCATTCACTTCATTTTCATCTTTGTTCTCGCCTTTCTGTTGGTATCGGCCGTTGGTTACATCGACGTTGGAGTTTCTCGTTAGATATCCAATTGTCAGGCCCGAATGATAACTCTTCGCAGTTGTAACGTTGTCTCCACTGAGACGCATTACGTTTCGCTGGCATATAGCAATACGGATTTAGGATCCTTGATCAATATGCCCTGCATCCAATCCGCCGGAAAAGTTGCTGCTTGGCATATTTTGCTGAATAGCTGGCACATGATCTGTGATGAAAAAGATGGTCAACATCTCGACTGAAATGAAGTCTATCCCTGACGCTTTATCGTAGGGAGAAGTCCTCTATGCTCGGACACTAGGGTTAAAAAAAATATCTGGTTTATTATATCTATTTTCACTTTAATGTGGAGAAAAACAATATTATAAGGAAAAAATACTAAGTGGTAACAAAATTTGCGCTGCAAGGTTAATTTTGAAAGTAGATAGCTAAATACTAGTATTTTGTGTACAAATTTGCTCAAATCGAGAGCTGTCCTCTATGCTCGGACATGATAAATTGATCTATTAAAACCAGCATCAATAGAAGAAAACTATCCTAGAACAATTCAAAATTCCAGCGTCCAGCACAAATCTTGTGAGTGCAGTCCTTGCAGGTTTGCTGTGTAAAAGTTGAATAATGTTCTATTCAAATAAATTTTTTGTTGACTTTGCTAGTAATGCGGAATGCACACGAAAATGTACGCGGCAACTCCATTTACAGGACACGTTGATAGGTTGTCATCAAATTGATATTTTGTTGCAACAGGCAACAAGCAACAAGCAACAAGCAACAAGCAACAGCTTACAGGCAACAGGCAACAGGCAGCAGGCAACAGGCAACAGGAAACAAGCAACAGGCAACAAGCAACAAGCAACGTGCAACAGGCAACAAGCAACAGGCAACAGGCAACAGGCAACAGGCGACAGGCAACAGGAAACGGGCAACAGGCAACAAGTAACACGCAACAGGCAACAGGCAACAGGCAACAAGCAACAAGCAACAGGCAACAGGCAACAAGCAGCAAGCAGCAAGCAACAAGCAATGGGCAACAGGCAACAGGCGACAGGCAACAATCAACAGGCAACAAGCAACAGGCAACAGGCAACAAGCAGCAAGCAACAAGCAACGGGCAACAAGCAACAGGCGACAGGCAACAATCAACAGGCAACAGGCAACAAGCAACAGGCAACAGGCAGCAGGCAACGGGCAACAGGCAACAGGCTACAGGCAACAGGCAACAATCAACAAGCAACGTGCAACAGGCAACAAGCAACAGGCAGCAGGCAACAAGCAACAGACGACAGGCAACAGGAAACGGGCAACAGGCAACAGGCAACAAGTTACACGCAACAGGCAACAGGCAACAGGCAACAAGCAACAAGCAACAGGCAACAGGCAACAGGCAACAAGCAGCAAGCAGCAAGTAACAAGCAACGGGCAACAAGCAACAGGCGACAGGCAGCAATCAACAGGCAACAAGCAACAGGCAACAGGCAACAAGCAGCAAGCAACAAGCAACGGGCAACAAGCAACAGGCGACGGGCAACAATCAACAGGCAACAGGCAACAGGCAACAGCAACAGGCAACAAGCAACAAGCCACAGGCAACATCAACAGGCAACAGGCAACAAGCAATTCTGTCGAGTTGTTCTCATTCACTTCATTTTCATCTTTGTTCTCGCCTTTCTGTTGGTATCGGCCGTTGGTTACATCGACGTTGGAGTTTCTCGTTAGATATCTATCCAATTGTCAGGCCCGAATGATAACTCTTCGCAGTTGTAACGTTGTCTCCACTGAGACGCATTACGTTTCGCTGGCATATAGCAATACGGATTTAGGATCCTTGATCAATATGCCCTGCATCCAATCCGCCGGAAAAGTTGCTGCTTGGCATATTTTGCTGAATAGCTGGCACATGATCTGTGATGAAAAAGATGGTCAACATCTCGACTGAAATGAAGTCTATCCCTGACGCTTTATCGTAGGGAGAAGTCCTCTATGCTCGGACACTAGGGTTAAAAAAAATATCTGGTTTATTATATCTATTTTCACTTTAATGTGGAGAAAAACAATATTATAAGGAAAAAATACTAAGTGGTAACAAAATTTGCGCTGCAAGGTTAATTTTGAAAGTAGATAGCTAAATACTAGTATTTTGTGTACAAATTTGCTCAAATCGAGAGCTGTCCTCTATGCTCGGACATGATAAATTGATCTATTAAAACCAGCATCAATAGAAGAAAACTATCCTAGAACAATTCAAAATTCCAGCGTCCAGCACAAATCTTGTGAGTGCAGTCCTTGCAGGTTTGCTGTGTAAAAGTTGAATAATGTTCTATTCAAATAAATTTTTTGTTGACTTTGCTAGTAATGCGGAATGCACACGAAAATGTACGCGGCAACTCCATTTACAGGACACGTTGATAGGTTGTCATCAAATTGATATTTTGTTGCAACAGGCAACAAGCAACAAGCAACAAGCAACAAGCAACAGCTTACAGGCAACAGGCAACAGGCAGCAGGCAACAGGCAACAGGAAACAAGCAACGGGCAACAAGCAACAGGCGACAGGCAACAATCAACAGGCAACAGGCAACAAGCAACAGGCAACAGGCAGCAGGCAACGGGCAACAGGCAACAGGCTACAGGCAACAGGCAACAATCAACAAGCAACGTGCAACAGGCAACAAGCAACAGGCAGCAGGCAACAAGCAACAGGCGACAGGCAACAGGAAACGGGCAACAGGCAACAGGCAACAAGTTACACGCAACAGGCAACAGGCAACAGGCAACAAGCAACAAGCAACAGGCAACAGGCAACAGGCAACAAGCAGCAAGCAGCAAGTAACAAGCAACGGGCAACAAGCAACAGGCGACAGGCAGCAATCAACAGGCAACAAGCAACAGGCAACAGGCAACAAGCAGCAAGCAACAAGCAACGGGCAACAAGCAACAGGCGACGGGCAACAATCAACAGGCAACAGGCAACAGGCAACAGCAACAGGCAACAAGCAACAAGCCACAGGCAACATCAACAGGCAACAGGCAACAAGCAATTCTGTCGAGTTGTTCTCATTCACTTCATTTTCATCTTTGTTCTCGCCTTTCTGTTGGTATCGGCCGTTGGT
Organism: Sabethes cyaneus; assembly: GCF_943734655.1. NCBI lineage: Eukaryota > Metazoa > Arthropoda > Insecta > Diptera > Culicidae > Sabethes > Sabethes cyaneus. The sequence goes on along the minus strand of NC_071354.1, from coordinate 109,792,625 downwards.
TACATCGACGTTGGAGTTTCTCGTTAGATATCTATCCAATTGTCAGGCCCGAATGATAACTCTTCGCAGTTGTAACGTTGTCTCCACTGAGACGCATTACGTTTCGCTGGCATATAGCAATACGGATTTAGGATCCTTGATCAATATGCCCTGCATCCAATCCGCCGGAAAAGTTGCTGCTTGGCATATTTTGCTGAATAGCTGGCACATGATCTGTGATGAAAAAGATGGTCAACATCTCGACTGAAATGAAATCTATCCCTGACGCTTTATCGTAGGGAGAAGTCCTCTATGCTCGGACACTTTAGGTTTAAAAAGAATGTCGGGTTTATTATATCTATTTTCACTTTAATGTGGAGAAAAACAATATTATAAGCAAAAACCTGTTTTAATCCACCTAGTGGTGATAGGAACTTTTGTTATACGGTCTTACTTGCTATTTGAGATAGAAATCGACACGTCTTCGGAACAAAATTCATCTATTGGTTAACGATGCATGGTGCGTTGGTTTACATAAAATTTTTGGAAATTGAATAAGTTCACGAAATTTGAATAAAATAGGAGCACTTATAAATTTTGATAGATTCTTTTTTCAAGAAATTGCTGAGTAAGTTGTTCCTAATATGAGTAAGTGCAAGTAAAAGTAAGTTGTAAAAGGAAATAATATTCTTTAACATATATATTGCGTAGTAAAGGTCTTTTAAATGCCATATTGTTATAAAGTTACAAATCATGGTTTAACTAACGTATATTCTTCAATAAACTTGTTATGAGCAAAATGTTAGAATTATTCAATGCATTAATACTTTAATTTGTTAGGAAAATAGATCAGCATAAGCCGACATCACAGAAACGAATCAAGTAGCATGTGAAGTCCGCAATTGATCTCAACTGGAACTTGTTCTCGTTTCTTCATATGGAAAAATAGGTCTGTATGCAGCGGAATTATCAACAAATGTAAAAGATTTAAAATATATCCGTCTGTTGGTAGTCAAGTAATTCTAGGTCAAAATTGGGGTATTTTTTATATTCAAAGTTCTACAGTTCCTAAACAAGCAAACATAGAGCTATACTATATTCAGCAAAGTTGTGTATTTTTACTATTTGAACAACTTTGTAATACATGAACCAGTCATACAACAATTACAAAAAGAGCTAAAGTAGAAACACTGATTTTACAAATTCATTTACAATAAATAAAATTTTTCCATCTTCGCTGAAGAGATAGAAGGTTGCTGTCTTCAGCAAAATTTCTTGTAATAAAATGCTCTAAAACTTTGCAGAACACATCAATGCGTAATATTGAAACTGAAGACAAATAATTCATTTATTTCACTTTTAGGGGGATTAATCAAAATTTAAATTCTACCAGACGATAGAGCTTTCAATTTCAAGAAACTCTTCCAAAGGTTCGATAAACCTAAGACCAAGTTTTCCCAGGCAAAACTATAGTGCGCACGTTTTTTTTTGGTTTTGGGCTATTTTGCGCGCGAGTAAACCGTGTTACAAAAGTTGGCGCGAGTGCTCGAGGGTTAATATCTTTTGACCGGCAAAACCAATTCTTATGAAATTTCGCAGATACATTCGCAGTGTCGAAACCTTTCGTTTGATACTAAAATAATTGAAACTTGATACATAATCTTAGCCAAAATTATTATAAATTATTGTTAATTTTGATGTGTTGTACACGATTGTCCATAACTTTCAAATTAAACGTCCAATCAAAAAACAAATCAATAGTGATCTATTAGGCTATATTGCATCTCCAATGAGACTAATAGCACAAAAATCGGTTTAGCCATCTCTGAGAAACAGGCGATAATTATTACCTTGTCAAAACAGGTTTTTTAAGGTTAACTTTTAAACTACTTGTCTGTTCTCAATAAAACTTCTTGACTATTTTTATATTATAGCAAGAGCTTTCATTTGGTACTAAGATCATTGAAATCGGTTGTCTAGTTCCGGAGAAAATCGTGTCTGGTAGTTTTCACATTTTTACTCATAACTTTTAAACAAAAAGTCGGACCATGAAACAACATAATAGTGATACACTAGGCAATAGTACCTTTCAAACAAAAGTAAAATCGAACGAATCGGTTCAGCCATCTCCGAGAAACAGGCGATAGAAAATGAAGCGCACACACACACATACATACACACACACACACACACACACACACACACACACACACACACACACACACACACACACACACACACACACACACACACACACACACACACACACACACACACACACACACACACACACACACACACACACACACACACACACACACACACACACACACACACACACACACACACACACACACACACACACACACACACACACACACACACACACACACACACACACACACACACACACACACACACACACACACACACACACACACACACACACACACACACACACACACACACACACACACACACACACACACACACAGACATTGCTCAATTCGTCGAACCTTATCGATTGGTATATGTGACTCGGCCCTCCGGGCCTCAGATCAACTTTGTGTTTTTCGACCAATTTTTAAACCATTGTTATAGTATAACAAAGGTAAAAATACTAAGTGGTAACAAAATTTGCGCTGCAAGGTTAATTTTGAAAGTAGATAGCTAGATACTAGTATTTTGTGTACAAATTAGCTCAAATCAAAAGCTGTCCTCTATGCTCGGACATGATAAATTGATCTATTAAAACAAGCAACGGGCAACAAGCAACAGGCGACAGCCAACAATCAACAGGCAACAAGCAACAGGCAACAGGCGACAGGCAACAGGCGACAGCCAACAGCAACAGGCAACAGCAACAGGCAACAGCAACAGGCAACAGGCAACAAGCAATTCTGTCGAGTGGTTCTCATTCACTTCATTTTCATCTTTGTTCTCGCATTTCTGTTGGTATCGGCCGTTGGTTACATCGACGTTGGAGTTTCTCGTTAGATATCCATCCAATTGTCAGGCCCGAATGATAACTCTTCGCAGTTGTAACGTTGTCTCCACTGAGACGCATTACGTTTCGCTGGCATATAGCAATACGGATTTAGGATCCTTGATCAATATGCCCTGCATCCAATCCGCCGGAAAAGTTGCTGCTTGGCATATTTTGCTGAATAGCTGGCACATGATCTGTGATGAAAAAGATGGTCAACATCTCGACTGAAATGAAGTCTATCCCTGACGCTTTATCGTAGGGAGAAGTCCTCTACGCTCGGACACTTTAGGTTTAAAAAAAATATCGGGTTTATTATATCAATTTTCACTTTAATGTGGAGAAAAACAATATTATAAGCAAAAAATACCAAGTGGTAACAAAATTTGCGCTGCAAGGTTAATTTTGAAAGTAGATAGCTAGATACTAGTATTTTGTGTACAAATTAGCTCAAATCGAAAGCTGTCCTCTATGCTCGGACATGATAAACTGATCTATTAAAACCAGCATCAATAGAAGAAAACTATCCTAGAACAATTCAAAATTCCAGCGTCCAGCACAAATCTTGTGAGTGCAGTCCTTGCAGGTTTGCTGTGTAAAAGTTGAATAATGTTCTATTCAAATAAATTTTTTGTTGACTTTGCTAGTAATGCGGAATGCACACGAAAATGTACGCGGCAACTCCATTTACAGGACACGTTGATAGGTTGTCATCAAATTGATATTTTGTTGCAACAGGCAACAAGCAACAAGCAACAAGCAACAAGCAACAGCTTACAGGCAACAGGCAACAGGCAGCAGGCAACAGGCAACAGGAAACAAGCAACAGGCAACAAGCAACAAGCAACGTGCAACAGGCAACAAGCAACAGGCAACAGGCAACAGGCAACAGGCGACAGGCAACAGGAAACGGGCAACAGGCAACAAGTAACACGCAACAGGCAACAGGCAACAGGCAACAAGCAACAAGCAACAGGCAACAGGCAACAAGCAGCAAGCAGCAAGCAACAAGCAATGGGCAACAGGCAACAGGCGACAGGCAACAATCAACAGGCAACAAGCAACAGGCAACAGGCAACAAGCAGCAAGCAACAAGCAACGGGCAACAAGCAACAGGCGACAGGCAACAATCAACAGGCAACAGGCAACAAGCAACAGGCAACAGGCAGCAGGCAACGGGCAACAGGCAACAGGCTACAGGCAACAGGCAACAATCAACAAGCAACGTGCAACAGGCAACAAGCAACAGGCAGCAGGCAACAAGCAACAGGCGACAGGCAACAGGAAACGGGCAACAGGCAACAGGCAACAAGTTACACGCAACAGGCAACAGGCAACAAGCAACAAGCAACAGGCAACAGGCAACAGGCAACAAGCAGCAAGCAGCAAGTAACAAGCAACGGGCAACAAGCAACAGGCGACAGGCAGCAATCAACAGGCAACAAGCAACAGGCAACAGGCAACAAGCAGCAAGCAACAAGCAACGGGCAACAAGCAACAGGCGACGGGCAACAATCAACAGGCAACAGGCAACAGGCAACAGCAACAGGCAACAAGCAACAAGCCACAGGCAACATCAACAGGCAACAGGCAACAAGCAATTCTGTCGAGTTGTTCTCATTCACTTCATTTTCATCTTTGTTCTCGCCTTTCTGTTGGTATCGGCCGTTGGTTACATCGACGTTGGAGTTTCTCGTTAGATATCTATCCAATTGTCAGGCCCGAATGATAACTCTTCGCAGTTGTAACGTTGTCTCCACTGAGACGCATTACGTTTCGCTGGCATATAGCAATACGGACGGATTTAGGATCCTTGATCAATATGCCCTGCATCCAATCCGCCGGAAAAGTTGCTGCTTGGCATATTTTGCTGAATAGCTGGCACATGATCTGTGATGAAAAAGATGGTCAACATCTCGACTGAAATGAAATCTATCCCTGACGCTTTATCGTAGGGAGAAGTCCTCTATGCTCGGACACTTTAGGTTTAAAAAGAATGTCGGGTTTATTATATCTATTTTCACTTTAATGTGGAGAAAAACAATATTATAAGCAAAAACCTGTTTTAATCCACCTAGTGGTGATAGGAACTTTTGTTATACGGTCTTACTTGCTATTTGAGATAGAAATCGACACGTCTTCGGAACAAAATTCATCTATTGGTTAACGATGCATGGTGCGTTGGTTTACATAAAATTTTTGGAAATTGAATAAGTTCACGAAATTTGAATAAAATAGGAGCACTTATAAATTTTGATAGATTCTTTTTTCAAGAAATTGCTGAGTAAGTTGTTCCTAATATGAGTAAGTGCAAGTAAAAGTAAGTTGTAAAAGGAAATAATATTCTTTAACATATATATTGCGTAGTAAAGGTCTTTTAAATGCCATATTGTTATAAAGTTACAAATCATGGTTTAACTAACGTATATTCTTCAATAAACTTGTTATGAGCAAAATGTTAGAATTATTCAATGCATTAATACTTTAATTTGTTAGGAAAATAGATCAGCATAAGCCGACATCACAGAAACGAATCAAGTAGCATGTGAAGTCCGCAATTGATCTCAACTGGAACTTGTTCTCGTTTCTTCATATGGAAAAATAGGTCTGTATGCAGCGGAATTATCAACAAATGTAAAAGATTTAAAATATATCCGTCTGTTGGTAGTCAAGTAATTCTAGGTCAAAATTGGGGTATTTTTTATATTCAAAGTTCTACAGTTCCTAAACAAGCAAACATAGAGCTATACTATATTCAGCAAAGTTGTGTATTTTTACTATTTGAACAACTTTGTAATACATGAACCAGTCATACAACAATTACAAAAAGAGCTAAAGTAGAAACACTGATTTTACAAATTCATTTACAATAAATAAAATTTTTCCATCTTCGCTGAAGAGATAGAAGGTTGCTGTCTTCAGCAAAATTTCTTGTAATAAAATGCTCTAAAACTTTGCAGAACACATCAATGCGTAATATTGAAACTGAAGACAAATAATTCATTTATTTCACTTTTAGGGGGATTAATCAAAATTTAAATTCTACCAGACGATAGAGCTTTCAATTTCAAGAAACTCTTCCAAAGGTTCGATAAACCTAAGACCAAGTTTTCCCAGGCAAAACTATAGTGCGCACGTTTTTTTTTGGTTTTGGGCTATTTTGCGCGCGAGTAAACCGTGTTACAAAAGTTGGCGCGAGTGCTCGAGGGTTAATATCTTTTGACCGGCAAAACCAATTCTTATGAAATTTCGCAGATACATTCGCAGTGTCGAAACCTTTCGTTTGATACTAAAATAATTGAAACTTGATACATAATCTTAGCCAAAATTATTATAAATTATTGTTAATTTTGATGTGTTGTACACGATTGTCCATAACTTTCAAATTAAACGTCCAATCAAAAAACAAATCAATAGTGATCTATTAGGCTATATTGCATCTCCAATGAGACTAATAGCACAAAAATCGGTTTAGCCATCTCTGAGAAACAGGCGATAATTATTACCTTGTCAAAACAGGTTTTTTAAGGTTAACTTTTAAACTACTTGTCTGTTCTCAATAAAACTTCTTGACTATTTTTATATTATAGCAAGAGCTTTCATTTGGTACTAAGATCATTGAAATCGGTTGTCTAGTTCCGGAGAAAATCGTGTCTGGTAGTTTTCACATTTTTACTCATAACTTTTAAACAAAAAGTCGGACCATGAAACAACATAATAGTGATACACTAGGCAATAGTACCTTTCAAACAAAAGTAAAATCGAACGAATCGGTTCAGCCATCTCCGAGAAACAGGCGATAGAAAATGAAGCGCACACACACACATACATACACACACACACACACACACACACACACACACACACACACACACACACACACACACACACACACACACACACACACACACACACACACACACACACACACACACACACACACACACACACACACACACACACACACACACACACACACACACACACACACACACACACACACACACACACACACACACACACACATTGCTCAATTCGTCGAACCTTATCGATTGGTATATGTGACTCGGCCCTCCGGGCCTCAGATCAACTTTGTGTTTTTCGACCAATTTTTAAACCATTGTTATAGTATAACAAAGGTAAAAATACTAAGTGGTAACAAAATTTGCGCTGCAAGGTTAATTTTGAAAGTAGATAGCTAGATACTAGTATTTTGTGTACAAATTAGCTCAAATCAAAAGCTGTCCTCTATGCTCGGACATGATAAATTGATCTATTAAAACAAGCAACGGGCAACAAGCAACAGGCGACAGCCAACAATCAACAGGCAACAAGCAACAGGCAACAGGCGACAGGCAACAGGCGACAGCCAACAGCAACAGGCAACAGCAACAGGCAACAGCAACAGGCAACAGGCAACAAGCAATTCTGTCGAGTGGTTCTCATTCACTTCATTTTCATCTTTGTTCTCGCATTTCTGTTGGTATCGGCCGTTGGTTACATCGACGTTGGAGTTTCTCGTTAGATATCCATCCAATTGTCAGGCCCGAATGATAACTCTTCGCAGTTGTAACGTTGTCTCCACTGAGACGCATTACGTTTCGCTGGCATATAGCAATACGGATTTAGGATCCTTGATCAATATGCCCTGCATCCAATCCGCCGGAAAAGTTGCTGCTTGGCATATTTTGCTGAATAGCTGGCACATGATCTGTGATGAAAAAGATGGTCAACATCTCGACTGAAATGAAGTCTATCCCTGACGCTTTATCGTAGGGAGAAGTCCTCTACGCTCGGACACTTTAGGTTTAAAAAAAATATCGGGTTTATTATATCAATTTTCACTTTAATGTGGAGAAAAACAATATTATAAGCAAAAAATACCAAGTGGTAACAAAATTTGCGCTGCAAGGTTAATTTTGAAAGTAGATAGCTAGATACTAGTATTTTGTGTACAAATTAGCTCAAATCGAAAGCTGTCCTCTATGCTCGGACATGATAAACTGATCTATTAAAACCAGCATCAATAGAAGAAAACTATCCTAGAACAATTCAAAATTCCAGCGTCCAGCACAAATCTTGTGAGTGCAGTCCTTGCAGGTTTGCTGTGTAAAAGTTGAATAATGTTCTATTCAAATAAATTTTTTGTTGACTTTGCTAGTAATGCGGAATGCACACGAAAATGTACGCGGCAACTCCATTTACAGGACACGTTGATAGGTTGTCATCAAATTGATATTTTGTTGCAACAGGCAACAAGCAACAAGCAACAAGCAACAAGCAACAGCTTACAGGCAACAGGCAACAGGCAGCAGGCAACAGGCAACAGGAAACAAGCAACAGGCAACAAGCAACAAGCAACGTGCAACAGGCAACAAGCAACAGGCAACAGGCAACAGGCAACAGGCGACAGGCAACAGGAAACGGGCAACAGGCAACAAGTAACACGCAACAGGCAACAGGCAACAGGCAACAAGCAACAAGCAACAGGCAACAGGCAACAAGCAGCAAGCAGCAAGCAACAAGCAATGGGCAACAGGCAACAGGCGACAGGCAACAATCAACAGGCAACAAGCAACAGGCAACAGGCAACAAGCAGCAAGCAACAAGCAACGGGCAACAAGCAACAGGCGACAGGCAACAATCAACAGGCAACAGGCAACAAGCAACAGGCAACAGGCAGCAGGCAACGGGCAACAGGCAACAGGCTACAGGCAACAGGCAACAATCAACAAGCAACGTGCAACAGGCAACAAGCAACAGGCAGCAGGCAACAAGCAACAGGCGACAGGCAACAGGAAACGGGCAACAGGCAACAGGCAACAAGTTACACGCAACAGGCAACAGGCAACAAGCAACAAGCAACAGGCAACAGGCAACAGGCAACAAGCAGCAAGCAGCAAGTAACAAGCAACGGGCAACAAGCAACAGGCGACAGGCAGCAATCAACAGGCAACAAGCAACAGGCAACAGGCAACAAGCAGCAAGCAACAAGCAACGGGCAACAAGCAACAGGCGACGGGCAACAATCAACAGGCAACAGGCAACAGGCAACAGCAACAGGCAACAAGCAACAAGCCACAGGCAACATCAACAGGCAACAGGCAACAAGCAATTCTGTCGAGTTGTTCTCATTCACTTCATTTTCATCTTTGTTCTCGCCTTTCTGTTGGTATCGGCCGTTGGTTACATCGACGTTGGAGTTTCTCGTTAGATATCTATCCAATTGTCAGGCCCGAATGATAACTCTTCGCAGTTGTAACGTTGTCTCCACTGAGACGCATTACGTTTCGCTGGCATATAGCAATACGGATTTAGGATCCTTGATCAATATGCCCTGCATCCAATCCGCCGGAAAAGTTGCTGCTTGGCATATTTTGCTGAATAGCTGGCACATGATCTGTGATGAAAAAGATGGTCAACATCTCGACTGAAATGAAATCTATCCCTGACGCTTTATCGTAGGGAGAAGTCCTCTATGCTCGGACACTTTAGGTTTAAAAAGAATGTCGGGTTTATTATATCTATTTTCACTTTAATGTGGAGAAAAACAATATTATAAGCAAAAACCTGTTTTAATCCACCTAGTGGTGATAGGAACTTTTGTTATACGGTCTTACTTGCTATTTGAGATAGAAATCGACACGTCTTCGGAACAAAATTCATCTATTGGTTAACGATGCATGGTGCGTTGGTTTACATAAAATTTTTGGAAATTGAATAAGTTCACGAAATTTGAATAAAATAGGAGCACTTATAAATTTTGATAGATTCTTTTTTCAAGAAATTGCTGAGTAAGTTGTTCCTAATATGAGTAAGTGCAAGTAAAAGTAAGTTGTAAAAGGAAATAATATTCTTTAACATATATATTGCGTAGTAAAGGTCTTTTAAATGCCATATTGTTATAAAGTTACAAATCATGGTTTAACTAACGTATATTCTTCAATAAACTTGTTATGAGCAAAATGTTAGAATTATTCAATGCATTAATACTTTAATTTGTTAGGAAAATAGATCAGCATAAGCCGACATCACAGAAACGAATCAAGTAGCATGTGAAGTCCGCAATTGATCTCAACTGGAACTTGTTCTCGTTTCTTCATATGGAAAAATAGGTCTGTATGCAGCGGAATTATCAACAAATGTAAAAGATTTAAAATATATCCGTCTGTTGGTAGTCAAGTAATTCTAGGTCAAAATTGGGGTATTTTTTATATTCAAAGTTCTACAGTTCCTAAACAAGCAAACATAGAGCTATACTATATTCAGCAAAGTTGTGTATTTTTACTATTTGAACAACTTTGTAATACATGAACCAGTCATACAACAATTACAAAAAGAGCTAAAGTAGAAACACTGATTTTACAAATTCATTTACAATAAATAAAATTTTTCCATCTTCGCTGAAGAGATAGAAGGTTGCTGTCTTCAGCAAAATTTCTTGTAATAAAATGCTCTAAAACTTTGCAGAACACATCAATGCGTAATATTGAAACTGAAGACAAATAATTCATTTATTTCACTTTTAGGGGGATTAATCAAAATTTAAATTCTACCAGACGATAGAGCTTTCAATTTCAAGAAACTCTTCCAAAGGTTCGATAAACCTAAGACCAAGTTTTCCCAGGCAAAACTATAGTGCGCACGTTTTTTTTTGGTTTTGGGCTATTTTGCGCGCGAGTAAACCGTGTTACAAAAGTTGGCGCGAGTGCTCGAGGGTTAATATCTTTTGACCGGCAAAACCAATTCTTATGAAATTTCGCAGATACATTCGCAGTGTCGAAACCTTTCGTTTGATACTAAAATAATTGAAACTTGATACATAATCTTAGCCAAAATTATTATAAATTATTGTTAATTTTGATGTGTTGTACACGATTGTCCATAACTTTCAAATTAAACGTCCAATCAAAAAACAAATCAATAGTGATCTATTAGGCTATATTGCATCTCCAATGAGACTAATAGCACAAAAATCGGTTTAGCCATCTCTGAGAAACAGGCGATAATTATTACCTTGTCAAAACAGGTTTTTTAAGGTTAACTTTTAAACTACTTGTCTGTTCTCAATAAAACTTCTTGACTATTTTTATATTATAGCAAGAGCTTTCATTTGGTACTAAGATCATTGAAATCGGTTGTCTAGTTCCGGAGAAAATCGTGTCTGGTAGTTTTCACATTTTTACTCATAACTTTTAAACAAAAAGTCGGACCATGAAACAACATAATAGTGATACACTAGGCAATAGTACCTTTCAAACAAAAGTAAAATCGAACGAATCGGTTCAGCCATCTCCGAGAAACAGGCGATAGAAAATGAAGCGCACACACACACATACATACACACACACACACACACACACACACACACACACACACACACACACACACACACACACACACACACACACACACACACACACACACACACACACACACACACACACACACACACACACACACACACACACACACACACACACACACACACACACACACACACACACACACACACACACACACACACACACACACACACACACACACACACACACACACACACACACACACACACACACACACACACACACACACACACACACACACACACACACACACACACACACACACACACACACACACACACACACACACACACACACACACACACACACACACACACACACACACACACACACACACACACACACACACACACACACACACACACACACACACACACACAGACATTGCTCAATTCGTCGAACCTTATCGATTGGTATATGTGACTCGGCCCTCCGGGCCTCAGATCAACTTTGTGTTTTTCGACCAATTTTTAAACCATTGTTATAGTATAACAAAGGTAAAAATACTAAGTGGTAACAAAATTTGCGCTGCAAGGTTAATTTTGAAAGTAGATAGCTAGATACTAGTATTTTGTGTACAAATTAGCTCAAATCAAAAGCTGTCCTCTATGCTCGGACATGATAAATTGATCTATTAAAACAAGCAACGGGCAACAAGCAACAGGCGACAGCCAACAATCAACAGGCAACAAGCAACAGGCAACAGGCGACAGGCAACAGGCGACAGCCAACAGCAACAGGCAACAGCAACAGGCAACAGCAACAGGCAACAGGCAACAAGCAATTCTGTCGAGTGGTTCTCATTCACTTCATTTTCATCTTTGTTCTCGCATTTCTGTTGGTATCGGCCGTTGGTTACATCGACGTTGGAGTTTCTCGTTAGATATCCATCCAATTGTCAGGCCCGAATGATAACTCTTCGCAGTTGTAACGTTGTCTCCACTGAGACGCATTACGTTTCGCTGGCATATAGCAATACGGATTTAGGATCCTTGATCAATATGCCCTGCATCCAATCCGCCGGAAAAGTTGCTGCTTGGCATATTTTGCTGAATAGCTGGCACATGATCTGTGATGAAAAAGATGGTCAACATCTCGACTGAAATGAAGTCTATCCCTGACGCTTTATCGTAGGGAGAAGTCCTCTACGCTCGGACACTTTAGGTTTAAAAAAAATATCGGGTTTATTATATCTATTTTCAGTTTAATGTGGAGAAAAACAATATTATAAGCAAAAAATACCAAGTGGTAACAAAATTTGCGCTGCAAGGTTAATTTTGAAAGTAGATAGCTAGATACTAGTATTTTGTGTACAAATTAGCTCAAATCGAAAGCTGTCCTCTATGCTCGGACATGATAAACTGATCTATTAAAACCAGCATCAATAGAAGAAAACTATCCTAGAACAATTCAAAATTCCAGCGTCCAGCACAAATCTTGTGAGTGCAGTCCTTGCAGGTTTGCTGTGTAAAAGTTGAATAATGTTCTATTCAAATAAATTTTTTGTTGACTTTGCTAATAATGCGGAATGCACACGAAAATGTACGCGGCAACTCCATTTACAGGACACGTTGATAGGTTGTCATCAAATTGATATTTTGTTGCAACAGGCAACAAGCAACAAGCAACAAGCAACAAGCAACAGCTTACAGGCAACAGGCAACAGGCAGCAGGCAACAGGCAACAGGAAACAAGCAACAGGCAACAAGCAACAAGCAACGTGCAACAGGCAACAAGCAACAGGCAACAGGCAACAGGCAACAGGCGACAGGCAACAGGAAACGGGCAACAGGCAACAAGTAACACGCAACAGGCAACAGGCAACAGGCAACAAGCAACAAGCAACAGGCAACAGGCAACAAGCAGCAAGCAGCAAGCAACAAGCAATGGGCAACAGGCAACAGGCGACAGGCAACAATCAACAGGCAACAAGCAACAAGCAACAGGCAACAGGCAACAGGCGCAGGCAACAGGCAACAGGCAACAGGCGACAGGCGACAGGCAACAAGCAACAGGCAGCAAGCAACAGGCAACAGGCAGCAGGCAACAGGCAGCAGGCAGCAGGCTACAGGCAACAAGCAACAAGCAGCAAGCAACAAGCAACGGGCAACAAGCAACTGGCGACAGGCAACAAGCAACAGGCAACAGGCAACAAGCAACAGGCAACAGGCAACAAGCAGCAAGCAACAAGCAACGGGCAACAAGCAACAGGCAACAGGCAACAAGCAACAAGCAGCAAGCAACAAGCAACGGGCAACAAGCAACTGGCGACAGGCAACAATCAACAGGCAACAAGCAACAGGCAACAGGCAACAGGCAACAAGCAGCAAGCAACAAGCAACAGGCGACAGGCAACAATCAACAGGCAACAAGCAACAGGCAACAGCAATAGGCAACAAGCAACAAGCTACAGGCAACATCAACAGGCAACAGGCAACAAGGAACAAGCAATTCTGTCGAGTTGTTCTCATTCACTTCATTTTCATCTTTGTTCTCGCCTTTCTGTTGGTATCGGCCGTTGGTTACATCGACGTTGGAGTTTCTCGTTAGATATCCAATTGTCAGGCCCGAATGATAACTCTTCGCAGTTGTAACGTTGTCTCCACTGAGACGCATTACGTTTCGCTGGCATATAGCAATACGGATTTAGGATCCTTGATCAATATGCCCTGCATCCAATCCGCCGGAAAAGTTGCTGCTTGGCATATTTTGCTGAATAGCTGGCACATGATCTGTGATGAAAAAGATGGTCAACATCTCGACTGAAATGAAGTCTATCCCTGACGCTTTATCGTAGGGAGAAGTCCTCTATGCTCGGACACTTTAGGTTTAAAAAAAATATCGGGTTTATTATATCTATTTTCACTTTAATGTGGAGAAAAACAATATTATAAGCAAAAACCTGTTTTAATCCACCTAGTGGTGAAAGGAACCTTCGTTATACGGTCTTACTTGCTATTTGAGATAGAAATCGACACGTCTTCGGAACAAAATTCATCTATTGGTTAACGATGCATGGTGCGTTGGTTTACATAAAATTTTTGGAAATAAATAAGTTCACGAAATTTGAATAAAATAGGAGCACTTATAAATTTTGATAAATTCTTTTTTCAAGAAATTGCTGAGTAAGTTGTTCCTAATATGAGTAAGTGCAAGTAAAAGTAAGTTGTAAAAGGAAATAATATTCTTTAACATATACATTGCGTAGTAAAGGTCTTTTAAATGCCATATTGTTATAAAGTTACAAATCATGGTTTAACTAACGTATATTCTTCAATAAACTTGTTATGAGCAAAATGTTAGAATTATTCAATGCATTAATACTTTAATTTGTTAGGAAAATAGATCAGCATAAGCCGACATCACAGAAACGAAGCAAGCAGCATGTGAAGTCCGCAATTGATCTCAACTGAAACTTTTTCTCGTTTCTTCATATGGAAAAATAGGTCTGTATGCAGCGGAATTATCAGCAAATGTAAAAGATTTAAAATATATCCGTCTGTTGGTAGTCAAGTAATTCGAGGTCAAAATTGGGGTATTTTTTATATTCAAAGTTCTACAGTTCCTAAACAAGCAAACATAGAGCTATACTATATTCAACAAAGTTGTGTATTTTTACTATTTGTACAACTTTGTAATACATGAACCAGTCATACAACAATTACAAAAAGAGCTAAAGTAGAAACACTGATTTTACAAATTCATTTACAATAAATAAAATTTTTCCATCTTCGCTGAAGAGATAGAAGGTTGCTACCTTCAGCAAATGCTCTAAAACTTTGCAGAACACATCAATGCGTAATATTGAAACTGAAGACAAATAATTTTTTTATTTCACTTTTAGGGGGATCAATCAAAATTTAAATTCTACCAGACGATAGAGCTTTCAATTTCAAGAAACTCTTCCAAAGGTTCGATAAACCTAAGACCAAGTTTTCCCAGGCAAAACTATAGTGCACACGTTTTGCCTTTCTACTATGTAAATATATAGTATAAAGGTATAGAAATCACTTGGAAAACCGGAAATGGAAAGAAGGTCCTGCGGGCCGAATGTCATATACCATTCGACTCAGTTTTGAAAACTGAGCATTTTCTGTGTGTGTGTATGTATGTGTGTGTGTGTATGTTACGCTTTCAATCTCACTCACTTTTCTCGGAGATGGCTGGACCGATTTTAATGTTCTTAGTGTCAAATGAAAGGTCTAGGTGTCCCATAGGTCGCTATTGAATTTCATTTTGATCGGACTTTTAGTTCAAAAGTTATGTATAAAAATACGAAAAATATGGGACTTCATTATCTCATAGGTCCCTTAACCGATTTGAACCAAATTGATTGTATATGAAAGAGGAGCCTTACAAACCCTTAACTTTCAAATTTCATGACGATTGGACTTGTAGTTTGAAAGTTACATAAAGAAATGTGAAAAAATAGTATTTAAAACATATTTTTGTAACATATAAGCATCAATTCAATGAAAAACATCACGCATTTTATTATTATTTGAAAATTACTGCTGAGATCTATCAAACGAAACCGAGTTATTTAAAATCGGACGGTTCATTCAAAAGTTATTCAATCTTTAACACTTAAGCACCGTATATTAAACCGTTAAAACGTTTGAAATCAAAACATCAATCAAATATTGATTGTATTCAATGTGTGTGATGTATGTATGTATGTATGTATGTATGTATGTATGTATGTATGTATGTATGTATGTATGTATGTATGTATGTATGTATGTATGTATGTATGTATGTATGTATGTATGTATGTATGTATGTATGTATGTATGTATGTATGTATGTGTGTATGTATGTGTGTATGTGATTACAATTTGCAATTTTTAAATTTGCATTGAAATTCAAGAGAAGCGAGAAACATGCAAATTGTCTGAACTCTGAATTCAAGGAAAAGATAAAACTTTTACCGACTAAATTCCACTACTTAATATTTATTCGCGACAGATACGTATACGCTTTGAAATAAGACACTGATGAAGCCTGCACGTCGTAAGCGAACTACGTGTCTGTTGCAAATAAATATTAAATAGTGGAATTTAGTCGGTAAAAGTTTTTTCTTTTCTTTGATTTCAGATTTCAATTGTCATTTTCTTCACTTGTTGTTACTCACAATTGTACAAGAAAAGCAAAAAGCGAAAAAAAGCAGTTAATTTAAGCGTGTAGGTATAGTGGTGTATAGGATTAAAAATACTAGTGGGTTGATTTTTCCAAATAAATTTATACAAATTTCAAACAAATTTTGCACATCAATGGATGCTCTTTTCAATCAATAGATACTAGAGCTTAGAAATGTTATATGAAAAATAGGAAGTAAACGTTGCGCGGTAGTAATTTTGTAAGATTTGTTTTCGTTAGTGACATTTTAAAGGACAGATGTCTTATGTCATGTATCATGTTTTAATAATTAAATCAAAAATGACAAGCACTGGAAATCATATCGATTATATTTCCCATTCTCAAGCATGTTTGTGGCGCAGCTTTTGCATTATTTTTCGACCTCGTCTTGTTTTCCTAACCCACTAACATTGTAAAAACGATGCGATCAAGCTAATGACTATCTTTTCATGAAATACATTCACAAGAAGCTTAAGTTTTAATTTCCATGCGAAAATAATTATATGAAGGAGCGCCAGCTAAGAAAAAGTTCAATTTCTCTTTTTCATATCTAATGCTCTATTCAGTTATTTTTTCTGATTCAGATATATTGCACAATTGAAGCCAAGCAAACTAATAGTAAAATTTTGAGATTAATCATTTTGTTGTCGATATCCTTTTTCTTCAAAAGTGAAGTATATAATAATTTTTCTGAACTCTTGTTTTTCAAAGATGCTAACTTTGGTATTAATATCAAAATATCAAAAAATCTGCTATGAACACATTTTCATATTGTCAATTCAAAACAAATTTCGCATGTGGCTCTGAAGCCCGAAAGTTAAGGCCGACCGATTATAAAACTAAATAATCAAGTAACATAAATGACGCTTACAAGTATTAACGCACCCAAGGAAAGAAAATATAATTATTCTACGCAATACGTTGTGAATTTTACTGGTAAATAAGGATTTTGAGGAATACGGAACGGATATTTAAAAATATAGTCAAGTTAATTATAAATGTTCCTCAGCAATTAAATAATGATGATTGTGGCAGTAGAAAGGCTAGGTCACGCCGCTAGGTGGATTAATTCGGGTTTTTTTTGGGCAGCAGGCGACAGGCAACGGGCAGCAGGCGACAGGCAACAGGCAACAGGCAACAAGCAACAGGCAACAGGCAACTAGCAACAGGCAACAGGCAACAGGAAACAGGCAACAGGCAACAGGCAACAGGCAACAGGCAACAGGCAACAGGCAACGGGCAACAAGCAACAGCCAACAGCAACAGGCAACAAGGAACAAGCAACAAGCAACAAGCAACAAGCAACAGGCAACAGGCAACAGGCAACAGGCAACAAGCAACAAGCAACAAGCTACAGGCAACATCAACAGGCAACAGGCAACAATGAACAAGCAATTCTGTCGAGTTGTTCTCGTTCACTTTCACACTCATTCACAAGCAACATCTCGACTGAAATGAAGTCTATCCCTGACGCTTTATCGTAGGGAGAAGTCCTCTATGCTCGGACACTTTAGGTTAAAAAAAATATCGGGTTTATTATATCTATTTTCACTTTAATGTGGAGAAAAACAATATTATAAGCAAAAAATACTAAGTGGTAACAAAATTTGCGCTGCAAGGTTAATTTTGAAAGTAGATAGCTAGATACTAGTATTTTGTGTACAAATTAGCTCAAATCGAAAGCTGTCCTCTATGCTCGGACATGATAAATTGATCTATTAAAACCAGCATCAATAGAAGAAAACTATCCTAGAACAATTCAAAATTCCAGCGTCCAGCACAAATCTTGTGAGTGCAGTCCTTGCAGGTTTGCTGTGTAAAAGTTGAATAATGTTCTATTCAAATAAATTTTTTGTTGACTTTGCTAGTAATGCGGAATGCACACAAAAATGTACGCGGCAACTCCATTTACAGGGCACGTTGATAAGTTGTCATCAAATTGATATTTTGTTGCAACAGGCAACAGGCAACAGGCAACAGGCAACAGGCAACAGGCAACAGGCAACAGGCAACAGGCAACAGGCAACAGGCAACAGGCAACAGGCAACAGGCAACAAGCAGCAAGCAACAAGCAACAGGCAACAAGCAACAGGCGACAGGCAACAATCAACAGGCAGCAGGAAACAGGCAACAGCAACAGGCAACAGGCAACAAGCAACAAGCAACAAGCAACAAGCAACAAGCAACAAGCAACAGGCAACAGGCAACAGGCAACAAGCAACAGGCAACGGGCAACAGGCAACAGGCAACAGGCAACAAGGAACAAGCAACCAGCAACAAGCAACAAGCAACAGGCAACAGGCAACAGGCAACAGGCAACAGGCAACAGGCAACAGGCAACAGGCAACAGGCAACAGGCAACAGGCAACAGGCAACAGGCAACAGGCAACAGGCAACAGGCAACAGGCAACAGGCAACAGGCAACAGGCAACAGGCAACAGGCAACAGGCAACAGGCAACAGGCAACAGGCAACAGGCAACATGCAACAGGCAACAAGGAACAAGCAACAAGCAACAAGCAACAGGCAACAAGCGACAGGCAACAGGCAACAGGCAGCAGGCAGCAGGCAACAGGCAACAGGCAACTAGCGACAGGCAACAGGCAACAGGCAACAAGCACATGTAACAAGGAACAAGGAACAAGCAGCAAGCAACAAGCAATTCTGTCGAATTGTTCTCATTCACATTCACACTCATTCACAAGCAACATCTCGACTGAAATGAAGTCTATCCCTGACGCTTTATCGTAGGGAGAAGTTCTCTATGCTCGGACACTTTAGGTTTAAAAAAAATATCGGGTTTATTATATCTATTTTCAGTTTAATGTGGAGAAAAACAATATTATAAGCAAAAAATACCAAGTGGTAACAAAATTTGCGCTGCAAGGTTAATTTTGAAAGTAGATAGCTAGATACTAGTATTTTGTATACAAATTAGCTCAAATGGAAAGCTGTCCTCTATGCTCGGACATGATAAATTGATCTATTAAAACCAGCATCAATAGAAGAAAACTATCCTAGAACAATTCAAAATTCCAGCGTCCAGCACAAATCTTGTGGGTGCAGTCCTTGCAGGTTTGCTGTGTAAAAGTTGAATAATGTTCTATTCAAATAAATTTTTTGTTGACTTTGCTAGTAATGCGGAATGCACTCGAAAATGTACGCGGCAACTCCATTTACAGGGCACGTTGATAAGTTGTCATCAAATTGATATTTTGTTGCAACAGGCAACAAGCAACAAGCAACAAGCAACAAGCAACAAGCAACAAGCAACAAGCAACAGCTTACAGGCAACAGGCAACAGGCAACAGGCAACAGGCAACAGGCAACAGGCAACAGGCAACAGGCAACAGGCAACAAGCAACAAGCAACAAGCAACAAGCAACAGGCAACAGGCAACAGGCAACAAGCAACAAGCAACAAGCAACAAGCAACAGGCAACAGGCAACAGGCAACAGGCAACAGGCAACAGGCAGTGGCGACTCGTGGGGGTTTAGCTTACCTGTTCAACCAGCGAAAAATACAAATTAATACGCAACTTTTTTTATTATCGCATTTCTATATTTTAATCATGAAACAAACATTAGGGGTTTTCACCATAGCGCTTGCCATGTTGCGTAAACGGTGTATTTCGTGTATATACTGCCGCAATTCGCATTGCAGTTCCAGTTTCTATGGAGATGGAACTGTTATGCGAGTAGCGGCAGCATAAGTATGCAATACTCCCCAGGTAACCAATAAGCATTTCCAATGCAATTTAAAGGCAAGTCAATAAGCATTTAAGTTGCCTTAAATGCTACTTAAATGCTATTTTGGCAAAATATGCGGCTACTTTACTGCTAGTCCTCTTATGGTGCTGACAATGCTTATTTGCAGCTAGTTACCAACAAGAAGAATTTAAATAGAATTGTGCATGCATGACCATCTTTTCATGAAATACATTCACAAGAAGCTTAAGTTTTAATTTCCATGCGAAAATAATTATATGAAGGAGCGCCAGCTAAGAAAAAGTTCAATTTCTCTTTTTCATATCTAATGCTCTATTCAGTTATTTTTTCTGATTCAGATATATTGCACAATTGAAGCCAAGCAAACTAATAGTAAAATTTTGAGATTAATCATTTTGTTGTCGATATCCTTTTTCTTCAAAAGTGAAGTATATAATAATTTTTCTGAACTCTTGTTTTTCAAAGATGCTAACTTTGGTATTAATATCAAAATATCAAAAAATCTGCTATGAACACATTTTCATATTGTCAATTCAAAACAAATTTCGCATGTGGCTCTGAAGCCCGAAAGTTAAGGCCGACCGATTATAAAACTAAATAATCAAGTAACATAAATGACGCTTACAAGTATTAACGCACCCAAGGAAAGAAAATATAATTATTCTACGCAATACGTTGTGAATTTTACTGGTAAATAAGGATTTTGAGGAATACGGAACGGATATTTAAAAATATAGTCAAGTTAATTATAAATGTTCCTCAGCAATTAAATAATGATGATTGTGGCAGTAGAAAGGCTAGGTCACGCCGCTAGGTGGATTAATTCGGGTTTTTTTTGGGCAGCAGGCGACAGGCAACGGGCAGCAGGCGACAGGCAACAGGCAACAGGCAACAAGCAACAGGCAACAGGCAACTAGCAACAGGCAACAGGCAACAGGAAACAGGCAACAGGCAACAGGCAACAGGCAACAGGCAACAGGCAACAGGCAACGGGCAACAAGCAACAGCCAACAGCCAACAGCAACAGGCAACAAGGAACAAGCAACAAGCAACAAGCAACAAGCAACAGGCAACAGGCAACAGGCAACAAGCAACAAGCAACAAGCTACAGGCAACATCAACAGGCAACAGGCAACAATGAACAAGCAATTCTGTCGAGTTGTTCTCGTTCACTTTCACACTCATTCACAAGCAACATCTCGACTGAAATGAAGTCTATCCCTGACGCTTTATCGTAGGGAGAAGTCCTCTATGCTCGGACACTTTAGGTTAAAAAAAATATCGGGTTTATTATATCTATTTTCACTTTAATGTGGAGAAAAACAATATTATAAGCAAAAAATACTAAGTGGTAACAAAATTTGCGCTGCAAGGTTAATTTTGAAAGTAGATAGCTAGATACTAGTATTTTGTGTACAAATTAGCTCAAATCGAAAGCTGTCCTCTATGCTCGGACATGATAAATTGATCTATTAAAACCAGCATCAATAGAAGAAAACTATCCTAGAACAATTCAAAATTCCAGCGTCCAGCACAAATCTTGTGAGTGCAGTCCTTGCAGGTTTGCTGTGTAAAAGTTGAATAATGTTCTATTCAAATAAATTTTTTGTTGACTTTGCTAGTAATGCGGAATGCACACAAAAATGTACGCGGCAACTCCATTTACAGGGCACGTTGATAAGTTGTCATCAAATTGATATTTTGTTGCAACAGGCAACAGGCAACAGGCAACAGGCAACAGGCAACAGGCAACAGGCAACAGGCAACAGGCAACAGGCAACAGGCAACAGGCAACAGGCAACAAGCAGCAAGCAACAAGCAACAGGCAACAAGCAACAGGCGACAGGCAACAATCAACAGGCAGCAGGAAACAGGCAACAGCAACAGGCAACAGGCAACAAGCAACAAGCAACAAGCAACAAGCAACAAGCAACAAGCAACAGGCAACAGGCAACAGGCAACAAGCAACAGGCAACGGGCAACAGGCAACAGGCAACAGGCAACAAGGAACAAGCAACCAGCAACAAGCAACAAGCAACAGGCAACAGGCAACAGGCAACAGGCAACAGGCAACAGGCAACAGGCAACAGGCAACAGGCAACAGGCAACAGGCAACAGGCAACAGGCAACAGGCAACAGGCAACAGGCAACAGGCAACAGGCAACAGGCAACAGGCAACAGGCAACAGGCAACAGGCAACAGGCAACAGGCAACAGGCAACAGGCAACAGGCAACAGGCAACAGGCAACAGGCAACATGCAACAGGCAACAAGGAACAAGCAACAAGCAACAAGCAACAGGCAACAAGCGACAGGCAACAGGCAACAGGCAGCAGGCAGCAGGCAACAGGCAACAGGCAACTAGCGACAGGCAACAGGCAACAGGCAACAAGCACATGTAACAAGGAACAAGGAACAAGCAGCAAGCAACAAGCAATTCTGTCGAATTGTTCTCATTCACATTCACACTCATTCACAAGCAACATCTCGACTGAAATGAAGTCTATCCCTGACGCTTTATCGTAGGGAGAAGTTCTCTATGCTCGGACACTTTAGGTTTAAAAAAAATATCGGGTTTATTATATCTATTTTCAGTTTAATGTGGAGAAAAACAATATTATAAGCAAAAAATACCAAGTGGTAACAAAATTTGCGCTGCAAGGTTAATTTTGAAAGTAGATAGCTAGATACTAGTATTTTGTATACAAATTAGCTCAAATGGAAAGCTGTCCTCTATGCTCGGACATGATAAATTGATCTATTAAAACCAGCATCAATAGAAGAAAACTATCCTAGAACAATTCAAAATTCCAGCGTCCAGCACAAATCTTGTGGGTGCAGTCCTTGCAGGTTTGCTGTGTAAAAGTTGAATAATGTTCTATTCAAATAAATTTTTTGTTGACTTTGCTAGTAATGCGGAATGCACACAAAAATGTACGCGGCAACTCCATTTACAGGGCACGTTGATAAGTTGTCATCAAATTGATATTTTGTTGCAACAGGCAACAGGCAACAGGCAACAGGCAACAGGCAACAGGCAACAGGCAACAGGCAACAGGCAACAGGCAACAGGCAACAGGCAACAGGCAACAAGCAGCAAGCAACAAGCAACAGGCAACAAGCAACAGGCGACAGGCAACAATCAACAGGCAGCAGGAAACAGGCAACAGCAACAGGCAACAGGCAACAAGCAACAAGCAACAAGCAACAAGCAACAAGCAACAAGCAACAGGCAACAGGCAACAGGCAACAAGCAACAGGCAACGGGCAACAGGCAACAGGCAACAGGCAACAAGGAACAAGCAACCAGCAACAAGCAACAAGCAACAGGCAACAGGCAACAGGCAACAGGCAACAGGCAACAGGCAACAGGCAACAGGCAACAGGCAACAGGCAACAGGCAACAGGCAACAGGCAACAGGCAACAGGCAACAGGCAACAGGCAACAGGCAACAGGCAACAGGCAACAGGCAACAGGCAACAGGCAACAGGCAACAGGCAACAGGCAACAGGCAACAGGCAACAGGCAACAGGCAACAGGCAACAGGCAACATGCAACAGGCAACAAGGAACAAGCAACAAGCAACAAGCAACAGGCAACAAGCGACAGGCAACAGGCAACAGGCAGCAGGCAGCAGGCAACAGGCAACAGGCAACTAGCGACAGGCAACAGGCAACAGGCAACAAGCACATGTAACAAGGAACAAGGAACAAGCAGCAAGCAACAAGCAATTCTGTCGAATTGTTCTCATTCACATTCACATTCATTCACAAGCAACATCTCGACTGAAATGAAGTCTATCCCTGACGCTTTATCGTAGGGAGAAGTTCTCTATGCTCGGACACTTTAGGTTTAAAAAAAATATCGGGTTTATTATATCTATTTTCAGTTTAATGTGGAGAAAAACAATATTATAAGCAAAAAATACCAAGTGGTAACAAAATTTGCGCTGCAAGGTTAATTTTGAAAGTAGATAGCTAGATACTAGTATTTTGTATACAAATTAGCTCAAATGGAAAGCTGTCCTCTATGCTCGGACATGATAAATTGATCTATTAAAACCAGCATCAATAGAAGAAAACTATCCTAGAACAATTCAAAATTCCAGCGTCCAGCACAAATCTTGTGGGTGCAGTCCTTGCAGGTTTGCTGTGTAAAAGTTGAATAATGTTCTATTCAAATAAATTTTTTGTTGACTTTGCTAGTAATGCGGAATGCACTCGAAAATGTACGCGGCAACTCCATTTACAGGGCACGTTGATAAGTTGTCATCAAATTGATATTTTGTTGCAACAGGCAACAAGCAACAAGCAACAAGCAACAAGCAACAAGCAACAAGCAACAAGCAACAGCTTACAGGCAACAGGCAACAGGCAACAGGCAACAGGCAACAGGCAACAGGCAACAGGCAACAGGCAACAGGCAACAAGCAACAAGCAACAAGCAACAAGCAACAGGCAACAGGCAACAGGCAACAAGCAACAAGCAACAAGCAACAAGCAACAGGCAACAGGCAACAGGCAACAGGCAACAGGCAACAGGCAGTGGCGACTCGTGGGGGTTTAGCTTACCTGTTCAACCAGCGAAAAATACAAATTAATACGCAACTTTTTTTATTATCGCATTTCTATATTTTAATCATGAAACAAACATTAGGGGTTTTCACCATAGCGCTTGCCATGTTGCGTAAACGGTGTATTTCGTGTATATACTGCCGCAATTCGCATTGCAGTTCCAGTTTCTATGGAGATGGAACTGTTATGCGAGTAGCGGCAGCATAAGTATGCAATACTCCCCAGGTAACCAATAAGCATTTCCAATGCAATTTAAAGGCAAGTCAATAAGCATTTAAGTTGCCTTAAATGCTACTTAAATGCTATTTTGGCAAAATATGCGGCTACTTTACTGCTAGTCCTCTTATGGTGCTGACAATGCTTATTTGCAGCTAGTTACCAACAAGAAGAATTTAAATAGAATTGTGCATGCCAATTTACAACAGTTATGCAGCCAAAAAGCTGATAAACAACAACCTGCAGTATAAAACGCCAGGGATGCTAATAAACGACTGATTTACTGCTTATTTTAATGCTTATTGGTTACCTGGGTCCGTATTCGCAACATAGCAAGCGCTACGTGAATATCCCTATTTATTTAAATAGCAACGGAATATGACGGTTTACTTTACCAGCAAACTGGTCTCTGAATTTTAATTACAAACCGAAAACTTTTGGTTCAATTTACCTATTGAACGAAATTCAAGAATTACCACCTTACTGCGATGCGCGCACATCACACGCACCACAAGCAATATGCGTAAGTTGTTCAATGCTAAAAATGAACGAGTTAATGAGAAAATTTTGCGAATAATGCATGCCAAATCGCCAACCGCGCTCTATTTTCAAATTCCCTTCGTACCAACACATTATTCCTGGTGCTAATCTCTAAAGTAACGTTCAAACGTCGTGTTGAACGTTTTGTTCATTAGCTTCCTAACTAAATAAAATATGGAATCAAAGCACGTGCCATAGGGATATGTGGTAGTAAGTTGTTCAATGCTGAAGATGAACGAGACAATAAAGCGCCCGCGCTTTCGAGTAAAAGCTGTGTCACATTCTCTTTTTATCTCCTTCGCACCAACACATTGTTCCTGGTACTAATTCAGTATCAAGAATCAATACCAGAGGAATAATGCGTTGGTATGCTTGTGCATTGAGATCTCGAAAGAAACGTTCAAATGTCGTGTTGAACTGTTTGCTCATCAGCTTCGTAACTAAACTAAATTCGTATTGCATTGCACATGCGTCGGTGCAAACAAAATTTGGTCGGGCTGAATTTTGTTTGCCTGTCCTATGAACAGGTTGAACATGCGGACGAGTCGCCACTGGCAACAGGCAACAGGCAACAAGCAACAAGCAACAGGCAACAGGCAACAGGCAACAGGCAACAGGCAACAGGCAACAGGCAACAGGCAACAAGGAACAAGCAACCAGCAACAAGCAACAGGCAACAAGCAACAGGCAACAAGCAACAGACAACAGACAACAGGCAACAGGCAACAGGAAACAGGCAACAGGCAACAAGCAACAGGCAACAGGCAACAGGCAACAGGCAACAAGCAACAAGCAACAAGCAACAAGCAGCAAGCAACAAGCAACGGACAACAAGCAACAGGCGACAGGCAACAATCAACAGGCAACAAGCAACAAGCAACAGGCAACAGCAACAGGCAACAAGCAACAAGATACAGGTAACATCAACAGGCAACAGGCAACAAGGAACAAGCAATTCTGTCGAGTTGTTCTCATTCACATTCACACTCATTCTCAAGCAACATCTCGACTGAAATTTATTTATTTATTTATTATATATAATTCATCTGACCTTAAAATTGTCTACATGAATAAAATCTTATTCTAAATAAGCTCTACGCAATCTCTGTGCAAACAAGTGTGACGGTAAACCAAAGTCCAAAAGTTCCTCTACATTAGAAAAGGTCCTGATACATTCAGTTATCGGTTCGCTATATTCGAACGCCGTCCGATGAAACTGCGTTTGAACTAGTCCAGTTGATCGCAACGGTCGTTGTGATGCGCGAAAATTAATCATGGAAAGCAAGTTTGGAGAGTCGATTTCGCCATTGATAGTTTTTGCTACGAATATTGCTTGTTGCATCTTGCGTCGGTGTTCAAGGGTGTCCAAGTCGAGTAAACGGCACCTATCTACGTAAGCAGGTAAGATATCCGGATGTTCCCAGGACAAGTGTCGCAATGCTAGTCGGATAAATCTCCGTTGCACACGTTCAATCCGAAGATTCCATGTTAGCTGTTTAGGAAACCAAACAAGACTACAATTCTCCAGTAGTGGATGTACTAGGGCGCAGTACAATGATTTAAGACAGTGTGGATCCTTAAAGTTCCGACCAATTTTAAAGATGAAACCAAGCTGTCGAGATGCTTTGGAGATAATCAACTCACGATGTAGATTAAACGTCAGTTTGGTGTCCAGCAAGACGCCGAGGTCACTAACTCGGTCCACTCTGCGTAACTCAACACCATCGATAGTGTAACCAAAGGTGATCGGGTTTTTGATGCGGTAAAAACTCATCACTTCACATTTAGCTATGCTTACAATGAGCCAGTTCCGTTTACACCAGTCAGTGAATAAATCAAGCAAATCTTGCAAGCGGCGGCAGTCGTCTATATTTCCTATCGATGCAAACAATTTCAGGTCATCGGCGTACACTAACTTGCAGCCAACTCCCAGCAGCAACGCAATATCGTTGAAGAATAGCAAGAAAAGTAGAGGTCCCATGTTACTTCCTTGAGGGACTCCAGACTTATTGGTAAACACCGATGAAACACTACTACCCAGTTTCACACGAAGTACCCTACTACTGAGGTATGAGTTCAGCCATTCAACCATCTGTTGGGAGGCACCAAGTCGAGACAGTTTTCGTAATAGTATTGCATGGTCAATTCGATCGAAAGCTGCTTTCAAGTCAGTGTAGATAACATCAACTTGCTTCTTGTCCTCCATATGCGAGATACACATCGATGTAAACTCCAGCAAATTAGTGCAAACAGATCTACCAGGCATGAAACCGTGCTGCACCGTTGAAATATAGTTCTTAGTGCGGGACAGTATTACACCACTCACAATTATCTCAAACAGTTTAGAAGCTGCAGAAAAGCTAGTGATTCCTCGATAATTCCTTACGTTGAGACGGTCGCCGGTTTTAAATACTGGAAACATAAACGATTCCTTCCAAACTTCGGGAAATCTTCCTTGTGCGAATGACTTATTGAATATGAAGCATAAAGGATTGGCCAACACCGCTATGCAACGGCTCAAAACTACAGCTGGAATCCCATCAGGTCCCGCAGAGAACGAACGCTTTAATTTTTTAGTGGCGGTTATAACCATGTCGGTTGTAATGCTGAACAAACCCAAATCCACCAAATCGGCTGGAACGTGCGCAGCCGCAATTTCAGCATCACTATTAGTAGCTTTTTCATCAGCAAAGACGGAAGCGAAGAATTTCGCAAACAGCTCACAAGAGTCAGAAGTTGAATTGGACTCAACACCATCGTAGCAAACGTTCAACAAGCGACAGGCAGCGGGCAACAGGCAACAAGCAACAAGCAACAAGCAATAGGCAACAGGCAACAGGCAACAGGCAACAGGCAACAGGCAACAGGCAACAGGCAACAGGCAACAGGCAACAGGCAACAAGCAACAGGCAACAGGCAACAGGCAGCGGGCAACAGGCAACAAGCAACAGGCAACAAGCAACAGGCAACAGGCAACAGGCAACAGGCAACAGCAACAGGCAACAGGCAACAGGCAACAAGCAATTCTGTCGAGTGGTTCTCATTCACTTCATTTTCATCTTTGTTCTCGCATTTCTGTTGGTATCGGCCGTTGGTTACATCGACGTTGGAGTTTCTCGTTAGATATCCAATTGTCAGGCCCGAATGATAACTTGTCGCACTTGTTGCGTTGTCTCCACTGAGACGCATTACGTTTCGCTGGCATATAGCAATACGGATTTAGGATCCTTGATCAATATGCCCTGCATCGAATCCGCCGGAAAAGTTGCTGCTTGGCATATTTTGCTGAATAGCTGGCACATGATCTGTGATGAAAAAGATGGTCAACATCTCGACTGAAATGAAGTCTATCCCTGACGGTTTATCGTAGGGAGAAGTCCTCTATGCTCGGACACTTTAGGTTTTTTAAGATAAAACTCAAAAAATATCGGGTTTATTATATCAATTTTCACTTTAATGTGGAGAAAAACAATATTATAAGGAAAAAATACTAAGTGGTAACAAAATTTGCGCTGCAAGGTTAATTTTGAAAGTAGATACTAGTATTTTGTGTACAAATTAGCTCAAATCGAAAGCTGTCCTCTATGCTCGGACATTTGTTTATTTGTTTATTTGTTTATTTGTTTGTTTTACACTTCATCTGACTTATACGTCTAAATGAACTTACTCTAATATCTATAATAAATTTGTTCTCACCAACCGCTTAAATTTACTCAGTGATTCGCCAAATTGGAAATGCTCCTCAACACAGCTAAACACTCTGACACACGATGTAACTGGTTCGTTGCGGCCAAATTCGGTACGGTGAAACAGGTTAGTCAGCAATGATGACGGCCTCAAAGTCCTTTCAGCTGCACGGAAATTCATGAGCGACAGTAATTTCGGTGAGTCAATTTCTCCATTTAACAGTTTGGCCACGAACAAAGCCTGTTGAATCTTACGTCGACATTCTAATGTATCTAATCCAAGCAAACGGCAGCGGTCAGGTTACGGAGGCAAATTGTTTGGGTCACGCCAAGGCAGATTACGTAGAGCCAGTCGTATAAACTTTCTCTGAACTCGTTCAATTCGAAGGGTCCAATACAGCTGGTGTGGAGTCCACACTATACACGCGTTTTCGAGGATCGGTCGGACTAATGCGCAATAAAGTGCTTTGAGACAATGTGGGTCACTGAAATTTCGGCCAATTTTGGCTATAAATCCAAGCTGGCGCGTTGCTTTTGAGATTATCTGTGCACGATGACGATCAAATGCCATTTTCGAGTCTAGTGTGCCACCAAGATCGTTAACGCAATCGACCCTTCTCAATACCTGTCCGTTAATTCTGTAGTCATATACGATCGGCGATTTGATACGGTGGAATGTCATAATCTCGCATTTAGTAATGCTGATGGTCATGTGGTTCGATTTACACCAGTCCACAAATGTGTCTAATAGTAACTGAAGACGAAGACAATCCTCGATAGAACGAATCGTCAAGTAAATTTTTAGATCGTCAGCATATACCAGTCTGCAATCAGTTCCAAGAGCAGAGGCAGCGTCATTGAAGAATAAAATAAACAAAAATGGACCCAAGTTACTGCCTTGAGGTACACCAGATATATTTGTGAACGGCAACGATAACTTAGACCCAAGTTTCACTTGCAGAACCCTATCACACAAATACGAGCGTAGCCATGTGACAAATTGTTGCGATGCACCCAGTCGCAAGATTTTGTCAAGCAGTATGCGGTGATTTATGCGGTCGAAGGCGGCTTTTAAATCGGTATATATCACATCCACTTGTAGCTTACGTTCCATTACGGCAATGCAGTTAGAGGTGAAGTCTAGGAGATTTGTTGTCACGGAGCGGCCAGCCATGAAACCGTGTTGGTCCGAAGAAATGTAGTGTCGAGTACGTTGAATTAAGGCGCCACTCACAATTATTTCGAACAATTTGGAGGCAGCGGGCAAATTGGTAATGCCACGGTAATTTCTGACACTTCGGCGGTCCCCATTCTTAAAGACCGGAAACATAAATGAATGCTTCCAAATCTTAGGAAATTTCCCCTGTGCAAATGATTTGTTGAATATACAACAAAGCGGCATAGCTAAAGCTTCAGCGCAACGGCAAAATACAACGGCAGGAATTCCATCAGGCCCAGCACAGTACGATGTTTTTAATTTTTTTGCGGCAGCAGTAATCATATCCGGGGTAATCGCAAAGACATCGATGTCGACGAAATCGGCTGGGACCAGCGACGCACCACAATCAGTAGCCCTTGTTGGTCCAGGGTCGCAGGCGAAAACAGACGAGAAGAACGAAGCAAATAGTTCACACGAATCGGATTCAGAAGATGATTCGGTATCGTCAAGGTAAACATCAGAAGGAACCGAGGAACATTTTCGTTTCGAATTTACAAACGTCCAAAACTTTTTCGGGTTTCTGCGTAGGTCTGTTTGAATGCGTAAGACGTACGACTTGTAAAGGCTTGCATTTAGCCGCCTATAATCTTCACTAGCCCGTTTAAAATCTTGTTTAGTTTGATTAGTACGCCACCGACGATGCTTACGTTGGAATTTATTGCGCACGCGCTTTAGACGACGAAGCAAATTTGTGCTCCACGCAGGAGTTGAAGCGGGTTTTACAAAGGGCAAATTCTCATATAACCACAAGCGAATAACATCACAGAAGCGCGCAGCCATGGTGTCAACAGAGTCTGTACCGAATAATCTGGTCCATTCAATATTATAAAGATGTGCAATAAGAGCGTCGTAGTCGATTTTCCGGTAATTTAACTCACCTCTCACAGAAGCAGCACACTCTGGAGCGATCACTTGATGGTGAGTGGCGGGGAGCGAGATGAGTAAGGGAGGGTGATGTAAATCCGGCTGTGTTAATGGCACGACGGACCTTTCGACCAACAAATCGGTTTCAGTAGTAAACACCAAATCGAGAACTCGGCAAAGATGATTGCGCTCTATGTTAACCTGGCAAAGGTTTAAAAAGTCCATGCCATCGATCAGTGCTGCGCTTGCCACAGAAAGCTGTACGGAATTGTTGTGCTGTATCACGCTGCTGTGTGCAGTCCAAGCGATATGTGGCTGATTATAATCACCGCAAACGATCACAGTGCTATTGTCAGAGCTGCTGCCGCAAAGTTCACGTACAGAGGCAATGTGGGCATCGACGATTGCCACTTCGTTTCGTTTATCGGGCGGTAGGTACAGGGCACAAAGTAAAAATTTAGAACCATGAATGGTCGCCTTAATACAGACCTGCTCCAGATGTTTGCCATGTACGGGTTCGAATAGAGCAGATGAGTACTGTTTTGCCACGGCAATCAAAACACCTCCAAACGACCGTTTGTCACTATTCAAATGGCTCCTATCGCATCGAAAAACATTAAACGAATTACCAAACAGTTGAATTGAATTAATACGATCATCCAGGCCTGTTTCGGTAAACATTATGACATCGTACAGGCAGTCAACGGTACTCAAGTAGATTTCGTCGATTTTTGTTCGCAGCCCGCGTACATTCTGGTACATGAGCGAAATGTCGTTTGTAACAAGCTTCGATTGCTCCTCGGCAGAGCACGGCGCCGGTATACTGGAACAGGAAGGGTTGTCAGGTATCGAAAGTTCAAGATTGTAATCATACATGCCTGCGATTACAGGCTGGAAG
Source organism: Sabethes cyaneus (assembly GCF_943734655.1). Classification (NCBI taxonomy): domain Eukaryota; kingdom Metazoa; phylum Arthropoda; class Insecta; order Diptera; family Culicidae; genus Sabethes; species Sabethes cyaneus. The sequence continues at coordinate 109,760,431 of NC_071354.1, read as the reverse complement.
ACCCCATCCCGCACTCCAACATAAGGTCCGGGACGATAACAGTAGCGAGTAACAGCAGGTAGCGCGACTGATTCGGAGGGGGTTGGGGCTTCCATAGTGCCTGTTAAAGGGTGTCCCGGGTCCAGAGTAGCAGCAACAGAAGAATCACACGAAGAAAACGGGTAGTGACATCCAATGGTAGAATCATGAGAAGCAGCATCTAGTTTTTTGGTACATCGACGAATTCCCGGAATATGCCGGTTGGCCAAGAAGCTGGATCTAAAGCTGCATTTTTAAGATTTGGATCCAAGCCGATTTTGTATGATACGTAAGAGTAATTAGATGTATCCATTCCTTTACGCACGAGTCGTACAGCAACAACAGGATCAGTCGTATGCAGGCAACGTGAAATAATTTTTTGTATATCACTGTCGGTAAGCTGTGGGTTCAGTCCGGACAAATATAGCCAAAAGCGTTGCTGCGGTGCTACAGAAACAATTGATGGCACCGACAGATCGCTCAGATCAATATTGTTTGCACCACGGTCTGATTCAATGTTGATAGGCACGCGTTCGGTACGGCGACGTTTTGCACTTTTTGGCCAAACAGGCGTAGCGGGTATGATCGCAGGAGTACCGGGAGGGGCACTATCATTCATCGGTATACAAGGCAAACTGTCGATTTTCTTACTCAATCCATCAACGACATCTGTGAGCTTTTGAACTTGTTCAGGCAGATCGTTGAGATTTTGCGATTGGATTGTTTGATTTTTCTGTAAATCTTCGACATAAGCACAAATAGAGCAACCGTTAAGCATGACTCTGCACGTAGGGCAAATGAATATTATTTTGCCTTGTACAAAGAATTCCTTACACAGGCGGCTGTTTATACCACAGCATTGTTGATTTATATGATAACAATTATCACACAGTCCGCAGCAGATGGGCTCGAGATCATTAATATCCAGGTTGCATTCCCCGCACAATTTCTTATCCATTTTGTTTTGTTTTGATCGACCAGCGGCTGCGAAACTTAACGAATGTTTACGTCGCAAACAAAACAAAGGCAGTAGATATCACTTGGCACTCGGCGAAACAATAAAGCCGCAAAATAAAACTTCTTCGTAGCGGTAACGAACAGACGGTTCACCAAAACTCCACAATGTTCGATTTAAGAAACAAATGCGAATTACTAAGAACGCGTAAGCAAAACGATTTAAGCGATTCAACTTAGAGAAAATCACGAAATAATTGGCTTCGAAAGTAGTAGCAGTCAACACACACTTAACGAAACTTTATATGATATGACAAGATAAATTGATCTATTAAAACCAGCATCAATAGAAGAAAACTATCCTAGAACAATTCAAAATTCCAGCGTCCAGCACAAATCTTGTGAGTGCAGTCCTTGCAGGTTTGCTGTGTATAAGTGAATAATGTAATATTCAAATAAATTTTTTGTTGACTTTGCTAGTAATGCGTAATGCACATGAAAATGTACGCGGCAACTCCATTTACAGGGCACGTTGATAGGTTGTCATCAAATTGATATTTTGTTGCAACAGGCAACAGGCGTCAAGCAACGAGCACAAGCAACAAGCAACAAGCAACAAGCAACAAGCAACAAGCAACAAGCAACAAGCAACAAGCAACAGGCAACAGGCAACAGGCAACAGGCAACAGGCAACAGGCAACAGGCAACAGGCAACAGGCAACATGCAACAGGCAATAAGCAAAGAGCCTGTTGCCACAGGCAACAGGCAACAGGCAACAGGCAACAGGCAACAGGCAACAGGCAACAGGCAACAGACAACAGGCAACAGGCAACAGGCAACAGGCACCAGGCAACAGGCAACAGGCAACAGGCAACAAGCAACAAGCAACAAGCAACATGCAACAAGCAACAGGCAACAGGCAACGGGCAACAGGCAACAGCAACAAGCAACAAGCAACAAGCAACAAGCAACAAGCAACAAGCAACAGGCAACAGGCGAAAGGCAACAGGAAACAGGCAACAGGCAACAGGCAACAGGCAATAGGCAACAAGCAACAGGCAACATGCGACAGGCAACAGCAACAGGCAACAGGCAACAGGCAACAAGCAACAGGCAACAGGCAACAGGCAACAGGCAACAGGCAACAGGCAACAGGCAACAAGCAACATGCAACAAGCAACAGGCAACAGGCAACAGGAAACATGCAACAGGCAACATGCAACAAGCAACAGGCAACAAGCAACAAGCAATAGGCAACAGGCAACAGGCAACAGGCAACAGTCAACAAGCATCACGCAATAGGCAACAGGCAGCAGGCAACAGGCAACAGGCAACAGGCAACAGGTAACAGGCAACATGCAACAAGCAACAGGCAACAGGCAACAGGCGACAGGCAACAGGCAACAAGCAACAAGCAACAGCCAACAGGCAACAAGCAGCGGGCAACAAGCAGCGGGCAACAGGCAACAAGCAACATGCAACAGGCAACAAGCAACAGGCAGCAGCCAACAGGCAACAGGCAGCGGGCAACAGGCAACATGCAACAAGCAACAGGCAACAGGCAACAGGCGACAGGCGACAGGCGACAGGCAACAGGCAACAAGCAACAAGCAACAGCCAACAGGCAACAAGCAGCGGGCAACAAGCAGCGGGCAACAGGCAACAAGCAACATGCAACAGGCAACAAGCAACAGGCAACAGGCAACAGGCAACAGGCAACAGGCAACAGGCAACAAGCGACAGGCAACAGGCAACAGGCAACAGGCAACAAGCGACAGGCAACAGGCAACAGGCAACAAGCAACAAGCAACAGGCAACAGGCAACAGGCAACAGGCAGCGGGCAACAGGCAACAGGCAACAGGCGACAGGCAACAGGCAACAAGCGACAGGCAACAGGCAACAGGCAACAAGCGACAAGCAACAGGTAACAGGCAACAGGCAACAGGTAACAAGCAACAGCCAACAGGCAACAGGCACCGGGCAACAGGCAACAAGCAACAAGCAACAGGCAACAGGCAACAGGCGACAGCCAACAGCAACAGGCAACAGCAACAGGCAACAAGCAATTCTGTCGAGTGGTTCTCATTCACTTCATTTTCATCTTTGTTCTCGCATTTCTGTTGATATCGGCCGTTGGTTACATCGACGTTGGAGTTTCTCGTTAGATATCCAATTGTCAGGCCCGAATGATAACTTGTCGCACTTGTTGCGTTGTCTCCACTGAGACGCATTACGTTTCGCTGGCATATAGTATATATCACATCCACTTGTAGCTTACGTTCCATTACGGCAATGCAGTTAGAGGTGAAGTCTAGGAGATTTGTTGTCACGGAGCGGCCAGCCATGAAACCGTGTTGGTCCGAAGAAATGTAGTGTCGAGTACGTTGAATTAAGGCGCCACTCACAATTATTTCGAACAATTTGGAGGCAGCGGGCAAATTGGTAATGCCACGGTAATTTCTGACACTTCGGCGGTCCCCATTCTTAAAGACCGGAAACATAAATGAATGCTTCCAAATCTTAGGAAATTTCCCCTGTGCAAATGATTTGGCAACAAGCAACAAGCAACAGGCAACAAGCAACAGGCAACAGGCAACAGGCAACAGGCAACAAGCAACAGGCAACAGGCAACAAGCAACAGGCAACAGGCAACAGGCAACAAGCGACAGGCAACAGGCAACAGGCAACAAGCGACAAGCAACAGGTAACAGGCAACAGGCAACAAGCAACAGCCAACAGGCAACAGGCACCGGGCAACAGGCAACAAGCAACAAGCAACAGGCAACAGGCAACAGGCGACAGGCAACAGGCGACAGCCAACAGCAACAGGCAACAAGCAATTCTGTCGAGTGGTTCTCATTCACTTCATTTTCATCTTTGTTCTCGCATTTCTGTTGATATCGGCCGTTGGTTACATCGACGTTGGAGTTTCTCGTTAGATATCCAATTGTCAGGCCCGAATGATAACTTGTCGCACTTGTTGCGTTGTCTCCACTGAGACGCATTACGTTTCGCTGGCATATAGCAATACGGATTTAGGATCCTTGATCAATATGCCCTGCATCGAATCCGCCGGAAAAGTTGCTGCTTGACATATTTTGCTGAATAGCTGGCACATGATCTGTGATGAAAAAGATGGTCAACATCTATTATATCAATTTTCACTTTAATGTGGAGAAAAACAATATTATAAGCAAAAAATACTAAGTGGTAACAAAATTTGCGCTGCAAGGTTAATTTTGAAAGTAGATAGCTAGATACTAGTATTTTGTGTACAAATTAGTTCAAATCGAAAGCTGTCCTCTATGCTCGGACATGATAAATTGATCTATTAAAACCAGCATCAATAGAAGAAAACTATCCTAGAACAATTCAAAATTCCAGTGTCCAGCACAAATCTTGTGAGTGCAGTCCTTGCAGGTTTGCTGTGTATAAGTGAATAATGTAATATTCAAATAAATTTTTTGTTGACTTTGCTAGTAATGCGTAATGCACATGAAAATGTAAGCGGCAACTCCATTTACAGGGCACGTTAATAGGTTGTCATCAAATTGATATTTTGTTGCAACAGGCAACAGGCGTCAAGCAACGAGCACAAGCAACAAGCAACAAGCAACAAGCAACAAGCAACAAGCAACAAGCAACAAGCAACAAGCAACAAGCAACAAGCAACAAGCAACAAGCAACAAGCAACAAGCAACAAGCAACAAGCAACAAGCAACAAGCAACAAGCAACAAGCAACAAGCAACAAGCAACAAGCAACAAGCAACAAGCAACAAGCAACAAGCAACAAGCAACAAGCAACAAGCAACAAGCAACAAGCAACAAGCAACAAGCAACAAGCAACAAGCAACAAGCAACAGGCAACAGGCAACAGGCAACAGGCAACAGGCAACAGGCAACAGGCAACAGGCACCAGGCAACAGCAACAGGCAACAGCAACAGGCAACAGGCAACAGGCAACAGGCAACAGGCAACAGGCAACAGGCAACAGGCAACAGGCAACAGGCAACAGGCAACAGGCAACAGGCCACAGGCAACAGCAACAGGCAACAGGCAACAGGCAACAGGCAACAGGCAACAGGCAACAGGCAACAGGCAACAGGCAACAGGCAACAGGCCACAGGCAACAGGCAACAGGCAACAGCCAACAGGCAACAGGCAACAGGCAACAGGCAACAGACAACAGGCAACAGACAACAGGCAACAGGCAACAGGCAACAAGCAACAAGCAACAGGCAACAGGCAACAGGCAACAGGCAACATGCAACAGGCAACAGGCAACATGCAACAGGCAACAGGCAACAGGCAACAGGCAACAGCACCAGGCGACGGGCAACAGGCAACAGACGACAGGCAACAGGCAACAAGCAACAAGCAACAGCCAACAGGCAACAAGCAGCGGGCAACAAGCAGCGGGCAACAGGCAACAAGCAACAGGCAACAGGCAACAGGCAACAAGCAACAAGCAACAGGCAACAGCCAACAGGCAACAGGCAGCGGGCAACAGGCAACATGCAACAAGCAACAGGCAACAAGCAACAGGCAACAGGCAACAAGCAACAAGCAACAGGCAACATGCAACAAGCAACAGGCAACAGGCAACAAGCAACAAGCAACAGGCAACAGGCAGCGGGCAACAGGCAACAAGCAACAAGCAACAGGCTTGTAAATTGATCTATTAAAACCAGCATCAATAGAAGAAAACTATCCTAGAACAATTCAAAATTCCAGCGTCCAGCACAAATCTTGTGAGTGCAGTCCTTGCAGGTTTGCTGTGTATAAGTGAATAATGTAATATTCAAATTTTTTCTTGACTTTGCTAGTAATGCGTAATGCACATGAAAATGTACGCGGCAACTCCATTTACAGGGCACGTTGATTGGTTGTCATCAAATTGATATTTTGTTGCAACAGGCAACAGGCGTCAAGCAACAAGCAACAAGCAACAGGCAACAAGCAACAGGCAACAGGCAACAAGCAACAAGCAACAGGCAACATGCAACAAGCAACAGGCAACAGGCAACAAGCAACAAGCAACAGGCAACAGGCAACAGGCAACAGGCAACAGGCAAAAGGCAAAAGGCAAAAGGCAACAGGCAACAGGCAACAGGCAACAGGCAACAGACAACAGGCAACAAGCGACAAGCAACAGGCAACAGGCAACAGGCAACAGGCAAAAGGCAACAGGCAACAGGCAACAGACAACAGGCAACAAGCAACAAGCAACAGGCAACAGCCAACAGGCAACAGGCAGCGGGCGACAGGCAACATGCAACAAGCAACAGGCAACAAGAAACAGGCAACAGGCAACAGGCAACAGGCAACAAGCGACAGGCAACAGGCAACAGGCAACAAGCAACAAGCAACAGGCAACAGGCAACAGGCTTGTAAATTGATCTATTAAAACCAGCATCAATAGAAGAAAACTATCCTAGAACAATTCAAAATTCCAGCGTCCAGCACAAATCTTGTGAGTGCAGTCCTTGCAGGTTTGCTGTGTAAAAGTGAATAATGTAATATTCAAATTTTTTCTTGACTTTGCTAGTAATGCGTAATGCACATGAAAATGTACGCGGCAACTCCATTTACAGGGCACGTTGATTGGTTGTCATCAAATTGATATTTTGTTGCAACAGGCAACAGGCAACAGGCAACAGGCAACAGGCAAAAGGCAACAGGCAACAGACAACAGGCGACAGGCAACAAGCGACAGGCAACAGGCAACAGGCAACAAGCAACAAGCAACAAGCAACAAGCAACAAGCAACAAGCAACAAGCAACAAGCAACAAGCAACAAGCAACAAGCAACAAGTAACAAGCAACAGGCGACAGGCAACAGGCAATAGGCAACAGGCAACAGGCAATAGGCAACAGGCAACAAGCGACAGGCAACAGGCAACAAGCAACAAGCAACAAGCAACAAGCAACAAGCAACAAGCAACAAGCAACAAGCAACAAGTAACAAGCAACAGGCGACAGGCAACAGGCAACAGGCAACAGGCAACAGGCAACAGGCAACAGGCAACAGGCAACAGCAACAGGCAACAGGCAACAGGCAACAGGCCACAGGCAACAGGCAACAGGCAACAGGCAACAGGCAACAGGCAACAGGCAACAGGCCACAGGCAACAGGCAACAGGCAACAGCCAACAGGCAACAGGCAACAGGCAACAGGCAACAGGCAACAGACAACAGGCAACAGGCAACAGGCAACATGCAACAGGCAACAGGCAACATGCAACAGGCAACAGGCAACAGGCAACAGGCAACAGGCAACAGCACCAGGCGACGGGCAACAGGCAACAGACGACAGGCAACAGGCAACAAGCAACAAGCAACAGCCAACAGGCAACAAGCAGCGGGCAACAAGCAGCGGGCAACAGGCAACAAGCAACAGGCAACAGGCAACAGGCAACAGGCAACAAGCAACAAGCAACAGGCAACAGCCAACAGGCAACAGGCAGCGGGCAACAGGCAACATGCAACAAGCAACAGGCAACAAGCAACAGGCAACAGGCAACAAGCAACAAGCAACAGGCAACATGCAACAAGCAACAGGCAACAGGCAACAAGCAACAAGCAACAGGCAACAGGCAGCGGGCAACAGGCAACAAGCAACAAGCAACAGGCTTGTAAATTGATCTATTAAAACCAGCATCAATAGAAGAAAACTATCCTAGAACAATTCAAAATTCCAGCGTCCAGCACAAATCTTGTGAGTGCAGTCCTTGCAGGTTTGCTGTGTATAAGTGAATAATGTAATATTCAAATTTTTTCTTGACTTTGCTAGTAATGCGTAATGCACATGAAAATGTACGCGGCAACTCCATTTGCAGGGCACGTTGATTGGTTGTCATCAAATTGATATTTTGTTGCAACAGGCAACAGGCGTCAAGCAACAAGCAACAAGCAACAGGCAACAGGCAACAGGCGTCAAGCAACAGGCAACAGGCAAAAGGCAACAGGCAACAGGCAACAAGCAACAGGCAACAAGCCTGTTGCCACAGGCAACAAGCAACAGGCAACAGGCAAAAGGCAACAGGCAACAGGCAACAGGCAACAGGCAACAGGCAACAGGCAACAGGCAACAGACAACAGGCAACAAGCGACAAGCAACAGGCAACAGGCAACAGGCAACAGGCAAAAGGCAACAGGCAACAGGCAACAGACAACAGGCAACAAGCAACAAGCAACAGGCAACAGCCAACAGGCAACAGGCAGCGGGCGACAGGCAACATGCAACAAGCAACAGGCAACAAGAAACAGGCAACAGGCAACAGGCAACAGGCAACAAGCGACAGGCAACAGGCAACAGGCAACAAGCAACAAGCAACAGGCAACAGGCAACAGGCTTGTAAATTGATCTATTAAAACCAGCATCAATAGAAGAAAACTATCCTAGAACAATTCAAAATTCCAGCGTCCAGCACAAATCTTGTGAGTGCAGTCCTTGCAGGTTTGCTGTGTAAAAGTGAATAATGTAATATTCAAATTTTTTCTTGACTTTGCTAGTAATGCGTAATGCACATGAAAATGTACGCGGCAACTCCATTTACAGGGCACGTTGATTGGTTGTCATCAAATTGATATTTTGTTGCAACAGGCAACAGGCGTCAAGCAACAAGCAACAAGCAACAGGCAACAGGCAACAGGCGTCAAGCAACAAGCAACAGGCAACAGGCAACAGGCAACATGCAACAGGCAACAGGCAACATGCAACAGGCAACAGGCAACAGGCAACAGGCAAAAGGCAACAGGCAAAAGGCAACAGGCAACAGACAACAGGCGACAGGCAACAGGCAACAGGCAACAAGCAACAAGCAACAAGCAACAAGCAACAAGCAACAAGCAACAAGCAACAAGCAACAAGTAACAAGCAACAGGCGACAGGCAACAGGCAATAGGCAACAGGCAACAGGCAACAGGCAACAGGCAACGGGCAACAGGCAACAGGCAACAGGCAACAGGCAACAGGCAACAGGCACCAGGCAACAGGCAACAGGCAACAGGCAACAGGCAACAGGCAACAGGCAACAGGCAACATGAAACAGGCAACAGGCAACAGGCAACAAGCAACAAGCAACGGGCAAAAGGCAACAAGCAACAAGCAACAAGCAACAAGTAACAAGCAACAGGCGACAGGCAACAGGCAATAGGCAACAGGCAACAAGCAACAAGTAACAAGCAACAGGCGACAGGCAACAAGCAACAGGCAACAGGCAACAGGCAACAGGCAACAGGCAACAGGCAACAGGCAACAGGCAACAGGCGACAGGCAACAGGCAACAGGCAACAGGCAACAGGCAACAGGCAACATGCAACAAGCAACAGGCAACAGGCAACAGGCAACAGGCAACAGGCAACAGGCAACAAGCAACAGTCAACAGGCGACATGCAACAAGCAACAGGCAACAAGCAACAAGCAATAGGCAACGGGCAACAGGCAACAGGCAACAGGCAACAGGCAACATGCAACAAGCAACAGGCAACAAGCAACAAGCAATAGGCAACAGGCAACAGGCAACAGGCAACAGGCAACAGGCAACAGGCAACAAGCAACAGTCAACAGGAAACATGCAACAGGCAACAGGCAACATGCAACAAGCAACAGGCAACAAGCAACAAGCAATAGGCAACGGGCAACAGGCAACAGGCAACAGGCAACAGGCAACAGGCAACTGGCAACAGGCAACAGGCAACAGGCAACGGGCAACAGGCAACAGGCAACATGAAACAGGCAACAGGCAACAGGCAACAAGCAACAACAACGGGCAAAAGGCAACAGGCAACAGGCAACAGCAACAGGCAACAGGCGACAGGCAACAGGCAACGGGCAACAGGCAACAGGCAACATGAAACAGGCAACAGGCAACAGGCAACAAGCAACAACAACGGGCAAAAGGCAACAGGCAACAGGCAACAGCAACAGGCAACAGGCGACAGGCAACAGGCAACAAGCGACAGGCAACAGGCAACAGGCAACAAGCGACAAGCAACAGGCAACAGGCAACAAGAAACAGGCAACAAGCAACAGGCAACATGCGACAGGCAACAGCAACAGGCAACAGGCAACAGGCAACAGGCGACAGGCAACAAGCAACAAGCAACAAGCAACAGCCAACAGCCAACAAGCAGCGGGCAACAAGCAGCGGGCAACAGGCAACAAGCAACAGGCAACAGGCAACATCCACTCCAAGATCTTTTGTTTCTTCTGATTCGTTGAGCACTTCAAGTACATTTTTGTCCTAGAAACGGAAGTTCGGGATGCTCACATCTATATGATGGTACCAGATGAAATCTTTCCGAATGAGACTGAGGCGAACTAGTGCGAAACGCGCTTTTGAAGAAATCAGCAGTAGCATGCAACACATTCTTTGTACTCCACGTTAGTCGGAGTGCGCGTTTTGATGGATCTTCGGGCTCTAATGAAAACCCTAAACAACAATGGATTTAGCTTCAAGTATGATTGCAATAATCTATACCTGTAAATAAAAATATCTGTCTGTATGTTACTTATAAATTCGGAAACTACTGAACCGATCGGCGTGAAAATTTATATGCAGGGTTTTTTTGAGGCCGTGGAAGGTTCTTATGATGGCTAGAGACCCCTCCTTTGGCTCCCATACAAATGAAACACAAATTTTCTCATAACTCGAGAATTAATCAAGCAAATGGTACCAAATTTGGTATGTGGGGGCTGCTGAAAGCAGAATTTTTTTCTCTGGTGATTTGAAACTCCTTCCCCTTCTGAAAGGGGGAGCTCCCATACAAATGAAATACAAATCTCATAATTCGAGAACTAATCAAGTAAATGGAACCGAATTTGTCATGTGGGAATCCAAAAATCCAAAGGATTTTTTTCTATGATGCTTTGAGACTCCTCACCTCCCTGGTAGGGGGGGGGGATGGGGCGACTATCATATAAATAAAACAGAAATTTTTGCGTAACTAAAAAACTAATCGAACTAGAGAAACTTTTAGACTCTTTCCATATTAGTCAACAACAAGACCACCAAAAACTACCTATAGTAGCACTATAGGTGGTATTCCGCGAAACAATATATTCCGCGTTATGGTTAACCGACAATTGGTTTTCCGCGAAATGATATTCGGCGAAATGTTATATTAATCACGGCAAATATTTAAATGCTATCAGATCTATTTTATCTGGCGTAGCAATGGGGGCAGTTGTTTTCTACTTTACTGTGAGGAAAAATTGAAAATTTGTATATTAAACTAGCCATGGATTCATAGTTCCGTAACTGCCAAAATGAATCATCTAAGGTTAAACTGCTCAGAAACTTGCAAAACTCGAGATCCTGACAAAGATGATGATGATGGATCCCACCTCATTCCCCTACAAAGGTTTGAGATAGTCGAATTATCTAATAGATAATTAGTGAATATACATTTGAACCAGGTAGGCAAACAAAACGATCTGGTTTTTGACACAGATATACATTCCTGCGATAGTATTCAAATACAAGTTATAACTATTAAAAATATATAATTTTTCAAGTTATTGCCAAACCAAGAATCTCCAGTATCAATTTGCAACCTTCTGCCAGTTACCAAGATGTTCATATCATTTTGGTCAAGCCGATACCCAGTTTAGCCCGCTACTAAGTCGACGCAGTCCCGACGAGGCCATTCCCGCTGTAATCAGCAAGCAAAGCGAAGTCCAACCTTCAACCTAGTATGAGACTTATAAGGGCATCCCCACCCAGAAAAATCAAGAAAATTTCCAACCCGAAAAAATCCTTGACAGGCTAGGAAAATATACATCTAATAACAAGCAGAAGCATCCAAATCTTCATGAACACTCACGAATTTGTCAATTACTAGTAGTAAAGTCCAGCAACAAGCAACAAGCAACAAGCAATAGGCAACAAGCAATAGGCAACAGGCAACAGGCAACAAGCAACAAACAACAGGCAACAGGCAACAGGCAACAGGCAACATGCGACAGGCAACAGCAACAGGCAACAGGCAACATGCGACAGGCAACAGCAACAGGCAACAGGCAACAGGCAACAGGCAACAGGCAACAGGCAACAGGCAACAGGCAACAAGCAACAGGCAATAGGCAACAGGCGACAGGCAACAGGCAACAAGCAACAAGCAACAAGCAACAAGCAACAGCCAACAGGCAACAAGCAACAGGCAACAGGCAACAGGCAACAGGCAACAGGCGACAGGCAGCAGGCAACAGGCAACAGGCAACAGGCAACAGGCAACAGGCAACAGGCAACAGGCAACAGGCAACAGGAGACAGGCAACAGGAAACAGGCAACAGGCAACAGGCAACATGCAACAAGCAACAGGCAACAGGCAACAGGCAACAGGCAACAGGCAACAGGCAACAGGCAACAGGCAACAGGCAACAAGCAACATGCAACAGGCAACAGGCAATGGGCAACAGGCAACAGGCAACAAGCAACAAGCAACGGGCAAAAGGCAACAGGCAAAAGGCAACAGGCAACAGGCAACAGGCAACAGGCAACAAGCGACAGGCAACAGGCAACAGGCAACAAGCAACAAGCAACAGGCAACAGGCAACAAGCAACAGCCAACAGGCAACAGGCAGCGGGCAACAGGCAACAAGCAACAAGCAACAGGCAACAAGCAACAGGCAACAGGCGACAGGCAACAGGCGACGGGCAACAGCAACAGGCAACAGCAACAGGCAACAAGCAATTCTGTCGAGTGGTTCTCATTCACTTCATTTTCATCTTTGTTCTCGCATTTCTGTTGGTATTGGCCGTTGGTTACATCGACGTTGGAGTTTCTCGTTAGATATCCAATTGTCAGGCCCGAATGATAATTTGTCGCACTTGTTGCGTTGTCTCCACTGAGACGCATTACGTTTCGCTGGCATATAGCAATACGGATTTAGGATCCTTGATCAATATGCCCTGCATCGAATCCGCCGGAAAAGTTGCTGCTTGGCATATTTTGCTGAATAGCTGGCACATGATCTGTGATGAAAAAGATGGTCAACATCTCGACTGAAATGAAGTCTATCCCTGACGCTTTATCGTAGGGAGCTGTCCTCTATGCTCGGACACTTTAGGTTTTTAAGATAAAACTCAAAAAATATCGGGTTTATTATATCAATTTTCACTTTAATGTGGAGAAAAACAATATTATAAGCAAAAAATACTAAGTGGTAACAAAATTTCCGCTGCAAGGGTAATTTTGAAAGTAGATAGCTAGATACTAGTGTTTTGTGTACAAATTAGTTCAAATCGAAAGCTGTCCTCTATGCTCGGACATGATAAATTGATCTATTGAAACCAGCATTAATAGAAGAAAACTATCCTAGAACAATTCAAAATTCCAGTGTCCAGCACAAATCTTGTGAGTGCAGTCCTTGCAGGTTTGCTCCCAAGCAACAATGTGAGTTTTATTGTACTCTTATGGGGGTCTTCAAGACCATTTTTGGTCTTAAATACTATCATAAGGGTGTTATAAAACCCAAATTGTTATTTGGGCTGTGTATAAGTGAATAATGTAATATTCAAATAAATTTTTGTTGACTTTGCTAGTAATGCGTAATGCACATGAAAATGTACGCGGCAACTCCATTTACAGGGCACGTTGATAGGTTGTCATCAAATTGATATTTTGTTGCAACAGGCAACAGGCGTCAAGCAACGAGCACAAGCAACAAGCAACAAGCAACAAGCAACAAGCAACAGGCAACAAGCAACAGGCAACAAGCAACAAGCAACAAGCAACAAGCAACAAGCAACAAGTAACAAGCAACAGGCGACAGGCAACAGGCAATAGGCAACAGGCAACAAGCAACAAGTAACAAGCAACAGGCGACAGGCAACAGGCAACAGGCAACAGGCAACAGGCAACAGGCAACAGGCAACAGGCAACAGGCAACAGGCAACAGGCAACAGGCAACAGGCAACAGGCAACAGGCAACAGGCAACAGGCAACAGGCAACAGGCAACAGGCAACAGGCAACAGGCAACAAGCTACAAGCAACAGGCAACAGGCGACAGGCAACAGGCAACAGGCAACAGGCAACAGGCAACAGGCAACAGGCAACAGGCAACAGGCAACAGGCAACAGGCAACAGGCAACAGGCAACAGGCAACAGGCAACAGGCAACAGGCAACAGGCAACAGGCAACAGGCAACAGGCAACAGGCAACAGGCAACAGTCAACAGGCAACAAGCAATAGGCAACAGGCAACAGGCAACATGCAACAAGCAACAGGCAACAGGCAACAGGCAACAGGCAACAAGCAACAGGCAACCGGCAACAGGCAACAGGCAACAGGCAACAGGCAACAGGCAACAGGCAACAGGCAACAGGCAACAGGCAACAGGCAACAGGCAACAGGCAACAGGCAACAGGCAACGGGCAACAGGCAACAGGCAACAGGCAACAAGCAACAGGCAACAGGCAACAGGCAGCAGGCAACATGAAACAGGCAACAGGCAACAGGCAACAAGCAACAAGCAACAAGCAACGGGCAAAAGGCAACAGGCAACAGGCAACAGGCAACAGGCGACAGGCAACAGGCAACAGGCAACAAGCGACAGGCAACAGGCAACAGGCAACAGGCAACAAGCGACAAGCAACAGGCAACAGGCAACAAGAAACAGGCAACAAGCAACAGGCAACATGCGACAGGCAACAGCAACAGGCAACAGGCAACAGGCGACAGGCAACAAGCAACAAGCAACAAGCAACAGCCAACAGGCAACAAGCAGCGGGCAACAAGCAGCGGGCAACAGGCAACAAGCAACAGGCAACAGGCAACATCCACTCCAAGATCTTTTGTTTCTTCTGATTCGTTGAGCACTTCAAGTACATTTTTGTCCTAGAAACGGAAGTTCGGGATGCTCACATCTGTATGATGGTACCAGATGAAATCTTTCCGAATGAGACTGAGGCGAACTAGTGCGAAACGCGCTTTTGAAGAAATCAGCAGTAGCATGCAACACATTCTTTGTACTCCACGTTAGTCGGAGTGCGCGTTTTGATGGATCTTCGGGCTCTAATGAAAACCCTAAACAACAATGGATTTAGCTTCAAGTATGATTGCAATAATCTATACCTGTAAATAAAAATATCTGTCTGTATGTTACTTATAAATTCGGAAACTACTGAACCGATCGGCGTGAAAATTTATATGCAGGGTTTTTTTGAGGCCGTGGAAGGTTCTTATGATGGCTAGAGACCCCTCCTTTGGCTCCCATACAAATGAAACACAAATTTTCTCATAACTCGAGAATTAATCAAGCAAATGGTACCAAATTTGGTATGTGGGGGCTGCTGAAAGCAGAATTTTTTTCTCTGGTGATTTGAAACTCCTTCCCCTTCTGAAAGGGGGAGCTCCCATACAAATGAAATACAAATCTCATAATTCGAGAACTAATCAAGTAAATGGAACCGAATTTGTCATGTGGGAATCCAAAAATCCAAAGGATTTTTTTCTATGATGCTTTGAGACTCCTCACCTCCCTGGTAGGGGGGGGGGGATGGGGCGACTATCATATAAATAAAACAGAAATTTTTGCGTAACTAAAAAACTAATCGAACTAGAGAAACTTTTAGACTCTTTCCATATTAACTTAACTTACCGGTGTCGAGGTCTCTACTATGCACGGCCTGTAGAGCTCGAAAACAAACTTCGAAAATAGAGTTTATTCGCTGTTTATTTCGATGAAAATACCGTTACCGCAAATTTGACTGCCCGCTGCCTCAGCGTACGTGTTATCGAGTGTGATTGCATCGTAATTTGGAAGAATTTCGTAGTGAAACATTTTCGTTCGGCATCGCTAGTGCTTATTGTGATCTGTTACTTTGTTTGGCAATCCACACATACCGATATTCAGAAGCTTTAATTGTTCTCCACACTCGCTCAACGATGTCCAAGGTAGTGAGAACACCCCCTGGAGCTGAGCATGTCAAAACACCTGCTACCAAAAGATCTCGGGTTGAAAACGAAACCAATGCACTTTCTCTCGATTCTGCTGTACAAATGCTGATGAATCAGTTTGCCGAAACCAAGGGAATGATCGATGAACTAAGAAGTGATATGCACAGGAAAATCGATGCTGTTAAATCGGAGCTGGATGGTAAACTTGATGCTGTATCGCAAGATATACACTCGCTTAGAGAGCAATGCAGCACCAAGTTTAATACGTACGATGGCGCTGTGAACACGTTAAATGAGAGAATAGACAGAATTTCGGCAGCAGTTGACAATTTGGAAAACTGAAATGATTTGATCATTAGTGGTATACCGTACATGAGCGGCGAGGATTTATGCGCTTATTTTAAAGCGATATGCAAGCAACTCGGTTTCAGTGAATCTGCTACTCCACAAGTCGACGTGAGACGCATGCAATCAAGAACAAAACAGGATGGGATGGAGAGCTTGGTTGTTCTTCAGTTTGCGTTGAGGAATGAACGTGATCATTTCTACGGTGCCTATCTACGTAGACGGAACCTACAGTTAAACCACATAGGAATGAATTCATCGCGTCGAATATATGTGAATGAAAATCTGACTGTGGCTGCTCGTAAGGTGAAGACTGCTGCGTTGCGCTTGAAAAAGGCTGGCAAGATTTCTTCGGTGTTCAGTAGACTGGGGATTGTGTACATCAAAACAACAGCGGACGGTCCAAATGTAGCCGTACACTCCGAAGAACAACTGCACGTTTACTCGTAAACAAATTCTTTAAAATTCTTTTACTCTGTTTTTGAAGTTTGTTAATTATTTGTAATGGTAGTCTATTTAAAATGAATATTTATAGTATGACGCAGAATGTAAAGTTTTATATATTGATCCCATCGCAGCCCTCTAAAAAATGCTTCTTGTCTCTCAATGGCCCAACCTAGAGTTAGTAATCACATCACTACAACAGCGAATATTCCAGGAGCGGTAATGAATGCCGTTCTGCTTTCTGGATCATTGAATATTGTTCACGGCAATGCTCAGAGTCTTTGTGCACGCAGATTCAATAAGTTTGAGGAAGTTAAGCTTGCACTGCAAAGTTCCAAAATTGGGATTGCCTGCTTCACGGAAACTTGGCTGACTGAAAGGAAAAGTGACACCTGTATATCTGTTCCGGGATATTCTATGTTTCGCAACGATCGCAGTTACAGACGTGGAGGGGGTATAATCGTGTACTTTCGCTCTTATTTACACTGCACCAAATTGTTTTCTACTGAACTCACATGTGATGCGGAAAATAAAACGGAATGTTTGGCCCTTGATGTTAAAGTGAACAACGGAAAGATATTACTGTTAGTGATTTACAACCCGCCTGAGAATGATTGCTCTCGATTCATCGCTGATAAGTTGTGTATGTTTTCAGACTCTTACGAGAATGTTGTTTTAATTGGTGATCTTAATACTGATCTGTTGCGGTCGAGCAGAAGGCAGGAAAATCTAACATCGGTATTTCAATCATTTTCTATGACAAGTACAGGCGAAGAACCTACTTTTTTCCACGACTCTGGCTGCTCGCAGCTGGACTTGCTTGTCACGAACGACTGCTCGAAAATTCTTCGTTTCAGCCAGGTTGGCTTCTCCGGGCTTTCACAGCACGATTTGATATTTGCTTCCTTGGACTTCGTGGTTACCAGAGAAGAGCAGAAAATCACTTTCAGAGACTATGTGAACTTTGACGCGCAAGCCGTGTCCAATGCAGTTCTGTCGGTTCCATGGAATGAATTTTACGTTTTGACAGAAGTTAACCAGCTAGCAAGTTTTTTCACTCACCAGATGAAAACGATTCACGACGAGTATATACCGCTTCGAGAAGCAAAGGCTAACAAAAGATCTAATCCTTGGTTCAACGCTGATGTACGACGTTCTATCTTGGAACGGGAGCTAGCATATAAAGAATGGCAACAATCTCCTTCATACTTGAAACATGCAAAACACCAGCACTTCAAAACACTGAGAAATCGTACCAATTTATTAATCCGGCGAGCAAAAGAAGCTTACTTCGAGCGATTTTTGGGCGATTATGGGAATATTGGAAACTTGTGGAAACGGGTGAAAAGCCTAGGTGTCTGTCGCAAAGTGTCATCAGCCGAGTGCAATTTTGATCCTGACGAAGTGAATAATACTTTTTTGTCTAACTGTACACCTGTACAGCACCTGTACCAGCAAGCAACCGTTGGTGCATCTCCGGCGGAATCATTTCGGTTCAAACATATTGAAACATGGGAAGTAATTAATGCTGTCTGGGACAGTACGTCAAATGCTGTTGGGTCTGATGGTATTCCAATAAAATTCATCAAGATTCTTCTTCCGCTGGTCGTCGAGCAGATCTGTTTCCTGTTTAACAGAGTTATTGAAACTGCAACCTACCCTGATGTCTGGAAGCAAATAACCGTGCTGCCGCTTCGGAAAAAATCGCACCTGAATTCGCTAACTAATCTTCGACCAATTTCTATCCTGTGCGCTCTTTCTAAAGTTTTCGAGAAACTTATTGGACAACAAATTTCTGCTTTTCTCAAGGATAATAAATTATTATCCGAGCATCAGGCTGGATTTCAAAAAGGACAAAGTGTGAAAACTGCGGTTTTAAAGGTCACAGACGACATTGGCCGCAAACTGGACAAGAAATGCGTAGGATTACTGCTGCTACTGGACTTCTCAAAAGCATTTGACACGGTTTCCCATTTTACACTGTGTAAGAAGTTAATTACCCAGTTCGCATTTTCTGCCGAGGCTGTAAGCCTTATTGCATCATATCTTTCGAAACGTATGCAAACTGTATCATGTGCGGGTCGATTCTCACGATGTGCTGAAGTTTGTTCCGGAATTCCACAAGGATCTGTGCTTGGCCCTATGCTGTTTTGCTGTTATATCAACGACCTTCCTAATGTGCTCAAGTACTGCTCCATCCAAATGTATGCCGATGACGTTCAGCTGTACGTTCTCCGAAATGGTGTTCCTGCAGCAGAAATTGTTAGTATTGTTAACGATGATTTGTGCCGTATATCTGCGTGGTCTAGAAAAAACGACTTGCATATAAATAACTCCAAGAGTAGCGCGCTGTGGATGAGATATCATAGAAATAATCGTTTGAATTCTTCGGAAATACCTCCGGTAATCATCGATGGCCAGCCGATCCAATTTGCTGCTAGTGCGATGAACTTAGGGTATCTCTTTCGTGAAGATCTTTCCTGGGATAGCATGATTAATCAGCAATGTGGTAAGATTTATGCTGCTCTGCGAACATTGCGTTGCACCACTGCTGCAGCACCGACTGCTACCAAGATGAAATTATTCAAGGCGCTAATCTTGCCGCATCTACTTTTCGGTGATGTAGTGCATGTAAAACCAAGCGCCGCTGCCATGAATAAACTGCACGTGGCATTGAACAGTTGTGTACGATATGTATACGGCTTGAATCGCTACTCTTCCGTCACCCATCTTCAGCGAAACCTCCTCGGATGTCCTTTGGACCGGCTCTTCATTCATCGTTCGTGTCTGTTTTTACACAAGCTCATCATCTCGCAATATCCTGCACCGCTTTACCAGAAGTTAAGTTTTCTTCGAGGACAACGGCATCAAAATTTAGTAGTTCCTGCGCACACTACCTCTGGTTACTCTAACTCGCTGTTTGTATTTGGTGTGGTTAAATGGAATATTCTTCCTAGATCAGTAAAGCAAATACCGTCAGAAGCATTTTTTAAGAGGGGCTCTCTAGATTATTGGAACCGACATTAGTTTATTACAAACAAATACAAATTAGTTTATTAGTATTAGATATAATAATAGAAAACTGTACAATACTGATATAGTAAGATCGGAGATAGCAGATTTAAAAAAGGCTTGCCTTACGCTATCGGACAATAAAAGAATTGAATTGAATTGAATATTAGTCAACAACAAGACCACCAAAAACTACCTATAGTAGCACTATAGGTGGTATTCCGCGAAACAATATATTCCGCGTTATGGTTAACCGACAATTGGTTTTCCGCGAAATGATATTCGGCGAAATGTTATATTAATCACGGCAAATATTTAAATGCTATCAGATCTATTTTATCTGGCGTAGCAATGGGGGCAGTTGTTTTCTACTTTACTGTGAGGAAAAATTGAAAATTTGTATATTAAACTAGCCATGGATTCATAGTTCCGTAACTGCCAAAATGAATCATCTAAGGTTAAACTGCTCAGAAACTTGCAAAACTCGAGATCCTGACAAAGATGATGATGATGGATCCCACCTCATTCCCCTACAAAGGTTTGAGATAGTCGATTTATCTAATAGATAATTAGTGAATATACATTTGAACCAGGTAGGCAAACAAAACGATCTGGTTTTTGACACAGATATACATTCCTGCGATAGTATTCAAATACAAGTTATAACTATTAAAAATATATAATTTTTCAAGTTATTGCCAAACCAAGAATCTCCAGTATCAATTTGCAACCTTCTGCCAGTTACCAAGATGTTCATATCATTTTGGTCAAGCCGATACCCAGTTTAGCCCGCTACTAAGTCGACGCAGTCCCGACGAGGCCATTCCCGCTGTAATCAGCAAGCAAAGCGAAGTCCAACCTTCAACCTAGTATGAGACTTATAAGGGCATCCCCACCCAGAAAAATCAAGAAAATTTCCAACCCGAAAAAATCCTTGACAGGCTAGGAAAATATACATCTAATAACAAGCAGAAGCATCCAAATCTTCATGAACACTCACGAATTTGTCAATTACTAGTAGTAAAGTCCAGCAACAAGCAACAAGCAATAGGCAACAAGCAATAGGCAACAGGCAACAGGCAACAAGCAACAAACAACAGGCAACAGGCAACAGGCAACAGGCAACAGGCAACATGCGACAGGCAGCAGCAACAGGCAACAGGCAACGTGCGACAGGCAACAGCAACAGGCAACAGGCAACAGGCAACAGGCAACAGGCAACAAGCAACAGGCAATAGGCAACAGGCGACAGGCAACAGGCAACAAGCAACAAGCAACAGCCAGCAGGCAACAAGCAACAGGCAACAGGCAACATGCAACAGGCAACAGGCGACAGGCAACAGCAACAGGCAACAGCAACAGGCAACAGGCAACAGGCAACGGGCAAAAGGCAACAGGCAGCAGGCAACAGGCAACAGGCAACAGGCAACAGGCAACAGGCAACAGGCAACAGGCAACAGGCAACAGGCGACAGGCAACAGGCAACAGGCAACAGGCAACAAGCAACAAGCAACAGCCAACAGGCAACATGCAACAGGCAACATGCGACAGGCAACAGGCAACAGGCAACAGGCAACAGGCAACAGGCAACAGGCAACAGCAACAGGCAACAGGCAACAGGCAACAGGCAACAAGCAACAGGCAACAGGCAACAGGCAACAGGCAACAGGCAACAGGCAACAGGAAACAGGCAACAGGCAACAGGCGACAGGCAACAGGCAACAGGCAACAGGCAACAGCCAACAAGAAACAGGCAACAAGCAACAGGCAACATGCGACAGGCAACAGCAACAGGCAACAGGCAACAGGCAACAGGCG
This sequence comes from Sabethes cyaneus, assembly GCF_943734655.1. NCBI lineage: Eukaryota > Metazoa > Arthropoda > Insecta > Diptera > Culicidae > Sabethes > Sabethes cyaneus. The sequence goes on along the minus strand of NC_071354.1, from coordinate 109,738,929 downwards.
ACAGTCAACAGCAACAGGCAACAGGCAACAAGCAATTCTGTCGAGTGGTTCTCATTCACCATAGTTCCTAGCGGAGACGAGGTGTGCTCGTAAGCGTTACGGTATAGAAAATCTCACAAAGGATCATTGCGAAATGTTAAAATTATGCGTTACAAAATAAATGGAAGTTACTTTGCGTATTTGACTTCAGCATTACTGTACCCTTTCTGTGTATAATTACACACCACAGATACCATATAGTAAACTATAAAATACAAAGAAATATTTTCTGTTATGCGTAAATTCATGAAATCTTCCAAATTTTCATGCCACGTGGTTAAAATAACAATTTAAAAAAAAGGTAGATAAAACCGGGTCAAAATGGTAGACAAAATCGGGGGTGTAGATATAATCGGAAAACCACTGTATTCAAATAAATTTTTTGTTGACTTTGCTAGTAATGCGTAATGCACATGAAAATGTACGCGGTAACTCCATTTACAGGGCACGTTGATAGGTTGTCATCAAATTGATATTTTGTTGCAACAGGCAACAGGCGTCAAGCAACAAGCAACAAGCAACAAGCAACAAGCAACAAGCAACAAGCAACAAGCAACAGGCAACAGGCAACAGGCAACATGCGACAGGCAACAGGCAACAAGCAACAGGCAACAAAAAACAGGAGACGGGCAACAGGCAACAGGAGACGGGCAACAGGCAACAAGCAACAGGCGACAAGCAACAGGCAACCGGCAACCGGCAACAGGCAACATGCAACAGGCGACAGGCAACAGGCAACAGGCAACAAGCGACAAGCAACAGGCAACATGCAACAGGCAACAGGCAACAGGCAACAAGCAACAGGCAACAGGCAACAAGCAACAGGCAACAAAAAACAGGAGACGGGCAACAGGCAACAGGAGACGGGCAACAGGCAACAAGCAACAGGCGACAAGCAACAGGCAACCGGCAACCGGCAACAGGCAACATGCAACAGGCGACAGGCAACAGGCAACAGGCAACAAGCGACAAGCAACAGGCAACATGCAACAGGCAACAGGCAACAGGCAACAAGCAACAGGCAACAGGCAACAAGCAACAGGCAACAAGCAACAGGTAACAGGCAACAAGCACCAGGCAGCAGGCAACAGGCAACAGGCAACAAGCAACAGGCAACAGGCAACAGGCAACAGGCAACAGGCAACAGGCAACAGAAAGCAGGAGACAGGCAACAGGCAACAGGCAACAGGCAACAAGCAACAAGCAACAAGCAACAGGCAACATGCGACAGGCAACAAGCAACAAGCAACAGGCAACAAGCAACAGGCAACAGGCAACAGGCAACAGGCAACAGGCAACAGGCAACAGGCAACAGGCAACAGGCAATAGGCAACAGGCAACAGGCAACAGGTAACAGGCAACAGGCAACAGACAACAGGCGACAGGCAACAGCAACAGGCAACAGGCAACAAGCGACAAGCAACAGGCAACAGGCAACAGGCAACAAGCAACAGCCAACAGGCAACAGGCAGCGGGCAACAGGCAGCGGGCAACAGGCAACAAACAACAAGCAACAAGCAACAAGCAACAGGCAACAGGCAACAGGCAACAGGCGACAGCCAACAGCAACAGGCAACAGGCAACAAGCAATTCTGTCGAGTGGTTCTCATTCACTTCATTTTCATCTTTGTTCTCGCATTTCTGTTGGTATCGGCCGTTGGTTACATCGACGTTGGAGTTTCTCGTTAGATATCCAATTGTCAGGCCCGAATGATAACTTGTCGCACTTGTTGCGTTGTCTCCACTGAGACGCATTACGTTTCGCTGGCATATAGCAATACGTATTTAGGATCCTTGATCAATATGCCCTGCATCGAATCCGCCGGAAAAGTTGCTGCTTGGCATATTTTGCTGAATAGCTGGCACATGATCTGTGATGAAAAAGATGGTCAACATCTCGACTGAAATGAAGTCTATCCCTGACGCTTTATCGTAGGGAGAAGTCCTCTATGCTCGGACACTTTAGGTTTTTAAGATAAAACTCAAAAAATATCGGGTTTATTATATCAATTTTCACTTTAATGTGGAGAAAAACAATATTATAAGCAAAAAATACTAAGTGGTAACAAAATTTGCGCTGCAAGGTTAATTTTGAAAGTAGATAGCTAGATACTAGTATTTTGTGTACAAATTAGCTCAAATCGAAAGCTGTCCTCTATGCTCGGACATGATAAATTGATCTATTAAAACCAGCATCAATAGAAAAAACTATCCTAGAACAATTCAAAATTCCAGCGTCCAGCACAAATCTTGTGAGTGCAGTCCTTGCAGGTTTGCTGTGTAAAAGTGAATCATGTAATACAGTGGTTTACCGATTTTATCTACCCATCCGAAAATTTTTGGTAGATATATTTGGAAGGTAGACAAATTTGGGGAAAAATAAATTGCTCCAAAATAATTTAAATAAACGAAAAATATGTTGACCATTTTCTTCAATTGTGTACTATTTCAGCGTAATTTTGCGCATAGGGCTTATTTTATTCACATAAGCCATTGGCCATAATGCACGTCAACTCAGCATATTATGCAAAAAGACATATCGAAATTCAAAATTGCTCCGATTTTATTCAAATTTGGTGTACTTTATTCCTTTGCAGTAAATTTTAGAACCGTATTTTTATTTGGTACTTAGGGTTTTCTTTTCTGAGTCAGTGTGGTCCCAAAAGTTACCATTTCTTCCACCTTTATTTCTATAAAAATTCATAACTTTTGATCTATTGAACCGATTTGAATGATGTTAATACCAAATGGAAAGCAAGATGAGATTTTAATAAGCTTTTCAGAACAAATATTGGACTGAAACCCAGTTTTTTTTATTATCGCAAAAACATTGAAAACATTCACTTTTTGTGTTTACATGGTGTGTAAACCAAAGAAACTAAGTTTTCAAAAAGTGTCGAGAATACAATGGAGACGCATGGTTTTTGTTTTTACTAGTAATAAAAGCATTTTTTGACAAAGAAGTGCGTCTCTAAAATAAAACGCCATGCGAGTTCATTACATTTTCGTATCTTTATTTCTTAAAAAAAGACTATCTCAAAAACTAGAAATGTCACATCTGTTTTTTTATATCGTATATAAACAACTAGCTTGCCATTGAATGTATTATTTAAAAAATGGATAACGAATATTTTAAATGTTTTAAGTGATTTTAAGGGTTTCCTAAAAAAATGTTATTGCAATCATAAAAAACTTTGAACGTCAGTTTATTGTTTTTTTGAAAAGCTCATTGAAATACAATTTTTTGTAATAAAATCATTAAAATCGATTCAATGGTTCAAAAGATGAGAATTTAAAAGGAAAGAAAGGTGATAACCATAGTTCCTAGCGGAGACGAGGTGTCCTCGTAAGCGTTACGGTATAGAAAATCTCACAAAGGATCATTGCGAAATGTTAAAATTATGCGTTACAAAATAAATGGAAGTTACTTTGCGTATTTGACTTCAGCATTACTGTACCCTTTCTGTGTATAATTACACACCACAGATACCATATAGTAAACTATAAAATACAAAGAAATATTTTCTGTTATGCGTAAATTCATGAAATCTTCCAAATTTTCATGCCACGTGGTTAAAATAACAATTTAAAAAAAAGGTAGATAAAACCGGGTCAAAATGGTAGACAAAATCGGGGGTACCTAAAATCGGGTGTAGATTAACCCAGGTGTATATATAATCGGAAAACCACTGTATTCAAATAAATTTTTTGTTGACTTTGCTAGTAATGCGTAATGCACATGAAAATGTACGCGGTAACTCCATTTACAGGGCACGTTGATAGGTTGTCATCAAATTGATATTTTGTTGCAACAGGCAACAGGCGTCAAGCAACAAGCAACAAGCAACAAGCAACAAGCAACAAGCAACAAGCAACAAGCAACAGGCAACAGGCAACAGGCAATAGGAAACAGGAAACAGGCAACAGGCAACAGGCAACAGGCAACAGGCAACATGCCACAGGCAACAGGCCACAGGCAACAGGCAACAAGCGACAGGCAACAAGCAACAAGCAACAGCAACAGGCGACAGGCAACAGGCAACAGGCAACAAGCAACAGGCAACAAGCCACAGGCGATAGGCAACAGGCAACAGGCAACAGGCAACATGCAACAGGCAACAAGCAACAGGCAACAGGCAACAGGCAACAGGCAACAGGCACCAGGCAACAAGCGACAGGCAACAGGCAACAGGCGACAGGCAACAGGCAACAGGCAACAGGCAACAAGCAACAGGCAACAGGCAACAGCAAACAGGAGACAGGCAACAGGCAACAAGCAACAAGCAACAGGCAACAGGCAACAGGCAACAAGCAACAGGCAACAGGCAGCAGGCAACAGGCAACAGGCAACAGGCAACAAGCAACAGGCAACAGGCAACAGGCAACATGCGACGGGCAACAAGCAACAAGCAACAGGCAACAAGCAACAGGCGACAAGCAACAGGCAACCGGCAACCGGCAACCGGCAACAGGCAACATGCAACAGGCGACAGGCAACAGGCAACAGGCAACAGGCAACAAGCGACAAGCAACAGGCAACATGCAACAGGCAACAGGCAACAGGCAACAAGCAACAGGCAACAAGCAACAGGTAACAGGCAACAAGCACCAGGCAACAGGCAACATGCGACAGGCAACAAGCAACAAGCAACAGGCAACAAGGAACAGGCAACAAAAAACAGGAGACGGGCAACAGGCAACAGGAGACGGGCAGCAGGCAACAAGCAACAGGCGACAAGCAACAGGCAACCGGCAACCGGCAACAGGCAACATGCAACAGGCGACAGGCAACAGGCAACAGGCAACAAGCGACAAGCAACAGGCAACATGCAACAGGCAACGGGCAACAGGCAACAAGCAACAGGCAACAAGCAACAGGCAACAGGCAACAAAAAACAGGAGACGGGCAACAGGCAACAGGAGACGGGCAACAGGCAACAAGCAACAGGCGACAAGCAACAGGCAACCGGCAACCGGCAACAGGCAACATGCAACAGGCGACAGGCAACAGGCAACAGGCAACAAGCGACAAGCAACAGGCAACATGCAACAGGCAACAGGCAACAGGCAACAAGCAACAGGCAACAGGCAACAAGCAACAGGCAACAAGCAACAGGTAACAGGCAACAAGCACCAGGCAACAGGCAACAGGCAACAGGCAACAGGCAACAGGTAACAGGCAACAGGCAACAAGCAACAGGCAACAGGCAACAGGCAACAGGCAACAGGCAACAGAAAACAGGAGACAGGCAACAGGCAACAGGCAACAGGCAACAGGCAACAGGCAACAAGCAACAAGCAACAAGCAACAGGCAACATGCGACAGGCAACAAGCAACAAGCAACAGGCAACAAGCAACAGGCAACAGGCAACAGGCAACAGGCAACAGGCAACAGGCAACAGGCAATAGGCAACAGGCAACAGGCAACAGGCAACAGGCAACAGACAACAGGCGACAGGCAACAGCAACAAGCAACAGGCAACAAGCGACAAGCAACAGGCAACAGGCAACAGGCAACAAGCAACAGCCAACAGGCAACAGGCAGCGGGCAACAGGCAGCGGGCAACAGGCAACAAACAACAAGCAACAAGCAACAGGCAACAGGCAACAGGCAACAGGCGACAGCCAACAGCAACAGGCAACAGGCAACAAGCAATTCTGTCGAGTGGTTCTCATTCACTTCATTTTCATCTTTGTTCTCGCATTTCTGTTGGTATCGGCCGTTGGTTACATCGACGTTGGAGTTTCTCGTTAGATATCCAATTGTCAGGCCCGAATGATAACTTGTCGCACTTGTTGCGTTGTCTCCACTGAGACGCATTACGTTTCGCTGGCATATAGCAATACGTATTTAGGATCCTTGATCAATATGCCCTGCATCGAATCCGCCGGAAAAGTTGCTGCTTGGCATATTTTGCTGAATAGCTGGCACATGATCTGTGATGAAAAAGATGGTCAACATCTCGACTGAAATGAAGTCTATCCCTGACGCTTTATCGTAGGGAGAAGTCCTCTATGCTCGGACACTTTAGGTTTTTAAGATAAAACTCAAAAAATATCGGGTTTATTATATCAATTTTCACTTTAATGTGGAGAAAAACAATATTATAAGCAAAAAATACTAAGTGGTAACAAAATTTGCGCTGCAAGGTTAATTTTGAAAGTAGATAGCTAGATACTAGTATTTTGTGTACAAATTAGCTCAAATCGAAAGCTGTCCTCTATGCTCGGACATGATAAATTGATCTATTAAAACCAGCATCAATAGAAAAAACTATCCTAGAACAATTCAAAATTCCAGCGTCCAGCACAAATCTTGTGAGTGCAGTCCTTGCAGGTTTGCTGTGTAAAAGTGAATCATGTAATACAGTGGTTTACCGATTTTATCTACCCATCCGAAAATTTTTGGTAGATATATTTGGAAGGTAGACAAATTTGGGGAAAAATAAATTGCTCCAAAATAATTTAAATAAACGAAAAATATGTTGACCATTTTCTTCAATTGTGTACTATTTCAGCGTAATTTTGCGCATAGGGCTCATTTTATTCATATAAGCCATTGGCCATAATGCACGTCAACTCAGCATATTATGAAAGAAGACATATCGAAATTCAAAATTGCTCCGATTTTATTCAAATTTTGTGTACTTTATTCCTTTGCAGTAAATTTTAGAACCGTATTTTTATTTGGTACTTAGGGTTTTCTTTTCTGAGTCAGTGTGGTCCCAAAAGTTACCATTTCTTCCACCTTTATTTCTATAAAAATTCATAACTTTTGATCTATTGAACCGATTTGAATGATGTTAATACCAAATGGAAAGCAAGATGAGATTTTAATAAGCTTTTCAGAACAAATATTGGACTGAAACCCAGTTTTTTTATTATCGCAAAAACATTGAAAACATTCACTTTTTGTGTTTACATGGTGTGTAAACCAAAGAAACTAAGTTTTCAAAAAGTGTCGAGAATACAATGGAGACGCATGGTTTTTGTTTTTACTAGTAATAAAAGCATTTTTTGACAAAGAAGTGCGTCTCTAAAATAAAACGCCATGCGAGTTCATTACATTTTCATATCTTTATTTCTTAAAAAAAGACTATCTCAAAAACTAGAAATGTCACATCTGTTTTTTTATATCGTATATAAACAACTAGCTTGCCATTGAATGTATTATTTAAAAAATGGATAACGAATATTTTAAATATTTTAAGTGATTTTAAGGGTTTCCTAAAAAAATGTTATTGCAATCATAGAAAACTTTGAACGTCAGTTTATTGTTTTTTTTGAAAAGCTCATTGAAATACAATTTTTTGTAATAAAATCATTAAAATCGATTCAATGGTTCAAAAGATGAGAATTTAAAAGGAAAGAAAGGTGATAACCATAGTTCCTAGCGGAGACGAGGTGAGCTCGTAAGCGTTACGGTATAGAAAATCTCACAAAGGATCATTGCGAAATGTTAAAATTATGCGTTACAAAATAAATGGAAGTTACTTTGCGTATTTGACTTCAGCATTACTGTACCCTTTCTGTGTATAATTACACACCACAGATACCATATAGTAAACTATAAAATACAAAGAAATATTTTCTGTTATGCGTAAATTCATGAAATCTTCCAAATTTTCATGCCACGTGGTTAAAATAACAATTTAAAAAAAAGGTAGATAAAACCGGGTCAAAATGGTAGACAAAATCGGGGGTACCTAAAATCGGGTGTAGATTAACCCAGGTGTATATATAATCGGAAAACCACTGTATTCAAATAAATTTTTTGTTGACTTTGCTAGTAATGCGTAATGCACATGAAAATGTACGCGGTAACTCCATTTACAGGGCACGTTGATAGGTTGTCATCAAATTGATATTTTGTTGCAACAGGCAACAGGCGTCAAGCAACAAGCAACAAGCAACAAGCAACAAGCAACAAGCAACAAGCAACAAGCAACAAGCAACAAGCAACAAGCAACAGACAACAGGGAACAGGCAACAGGCAACAAGCAACGGGCAAAAGGCAACAGGCAACAGGCAACAGACAACAGGCAACAGACAACAGGCGACAGGCAACAAGCGACAGGCAACAGGCAACAGGCAACAAGCGACAAGCAACAGGCAACAAGCAACAGGCAACAGGCAACAAGCAACAGCCAACAGGCAACAGGCAGCGGGCAACAGGCAACAAGCAACAAGCAACAAGCAACAAGCAACAGGCAACAGGCGATAGGCAACAGGCAACAGGCAACATGCAACAGGCAACAAGCAACAGGCAACAGGCAACAGGCAACAGGCACCAGGCAACAAGCGACAGGCAACAGGCAACAGGCAACAGGCAACAGGCAACAAGCAACAGGCAACAGGCAACTGTGCTATACGCACTCTCCGTGTACTACAAACAGTACACATTAAACCGCTATTTATTTACGAGTGGTTTACGCCCGCTGCTGTGTGATGCATGTAGCCGCGTTATGCTGCATGTGCGTTTATGATGCGGAGTGAACGACGCCACTCGCGGCGATGACGATGTGACTCATCGCTGCTGGTGCGCATTTGCTCCAGCTCCGAACCGGCACACGCCGCTGGCATCACACAGGCGAGGCGCGGTCAAAACAAAAACAAAGTACGATTCAGTACAATAGCTGCCAATGTTGATAAACATTGAATATTTGGGAGGCAATAGTATTAAGTATTGATATTTGACCAATTGTGCTAGCTAAGGGAAAATCCTGTATAAAAGGGCTAGTTCCTATCAATGAATCGAGCAGAAATATAGAATCGACTAGACTGGACACTTCGATTTTGATCTGGGATCTGTACGCAGACACCCCAGACACCAGAAAAGAAATCCACTCCTCTGTTCTATCATCCAGCCTGCTAAGTTGTCCGAACGACGGTAAATCTTTTACATATGGTGTAACGCCACCAAAAGAGCGTAAGGTGCAAACGGATAAATCAGGTATATGGAGCCAACATATACCATATGGCGACCTATTGACAGTGGCACGATACCGTGCAGTGCAGTGTTTGGAGAATTCGCGAAAAAAAAACAATTTACTATAAAACCGCGTTTAAGCATGTGCTAAAAAGTGAAATTTTACATTCGGCAATTTTGGACGCTACTTTATATGGAGTTCTTCTTATGCGCGCCGGAGAGTATTCAAAATGATATTACCATGAAAAGAGACTAGTTAGTGGCTTTTACAAGACATCATAAGAACTATTGGCAGTGGCACAACAACGTGCAGTGAGCCATACACGCGATACCAAGAAGCGTCAATAAGAAGAAAAATATATAATAAAAAAACAATGCCAAGTGAACCAAGCGGACCAAGTGAAGTAAACACCTGCTAACACCACAAGTTAAAATTGACAATAGCATGAACAAAAAGTGACTTTAAGTGTAAAATGAAGAAGGGCAACTACCTCGCCCATAGAAGAGGTAAACAGTGATAAAAAGTGAAGAATGTACAACAGCTACAATATCTGAAAATGGATAATGCAGAAAAGTAAATCGACGAAGTCACAATCTATTCAAGCATGGAGGACGCCAAAGACATCAAAGTTGACAGCAGTACTGTTTTCATCGGATGGAAGACGAGAAAAACAAACAAGTGGCCGATGGATGGAGAATTTACCACAACCAGGAAGTAACAAATCATTGAAGATATGCAGTTCCTGACACACCATGAGGCCCTGGAACAGCGAACCGGAGAAATTATAATTGGTATGATATTTTAGATATAGTAGAAAAGTGCGCGAAAAAAAAAATTACAATTCTCGTTGTGTGAATGTCAGAGAGATTATGAAAAATCCTCCTGTTAAAGCAAAACAAAAAAAAAATCTTTTATATAAATCTCAAAACACCAGATTTCTTTTAACTAATTACAATGTATACTACAATTTAACAGATTACGGTAATGCAGTACGACTTACAATAAAAATTTTAATTCAGAATCAAGGCGAACTTAACATATGGCTACCAAACTACCAATTCTCAATTTAACTTTTATATTAAAGAATAATTCTTTTTAAAAAATTTTTTTTTACCAAATGAAAATAAGAATAGCATAGATTTTTTTTTAACACCTTTTATAAACAAATATTAACTTTAAAATCTTATCAAACTGTAATTAAACTAACTGTCTATAAAAATTATAGTAACTTTTTTCTTTAAATTCAACTTTCTTTTATTTAAGGCAACTATAAATGCCTTTAGAGATGATTAACTACTAAATATTCAAATTAAAATCATTCTTTTTATTAAAAATTTTAGATCATTTTTTTACTAAAAATCAAATTACAAAATCAAATTAAACCATCATTTCATAGTTTAAATTTTACCTAAAAACAATAGAAATTTAAATTAAAAGTTTCAATCTGGAAAAAAAAATACTTGCAATTAAAATGATATTTTCCTTAAAATTTAATTTGAGTTTCAGTACCAATAATTTATAACTGAACAATTTTTTTTCACTAATTAAAATAATAATCAAACTTAAATAACATTTATAAAAAAAAAAAAAAAAAAAAAATTCACTAATACTAAATAATTCATGAATTTTACCTTACTAATTAACTAATACTAATCACTTAAACAATATTAAAAGATAAAAATTAATTAATACATATTTAAAACATACAGCTTAAAATAACTTTTTACTATCATTTTAAAATTCATTTATGATATAAAATTTATCATCGAACGAAGATTGAACGAACGAATGCTGATATCGAGAGTACTTTAACGAACCCAGAGTATTACTTATAAATTGCAGTAAAACGAATTTATTTTTTTTTGAACAACAGAAGCTAAATTGTTCAATTAATCATGGCTAATTTATTGGCTGACGATTTGCGTCGGATAATTGGTCAAAAAGTAGAAAGTCCAGCAATAACATTGCAGGTTAGAAATGCAATAGAAAAGAGTGTTCTGGAAATTTTAGAAAATCGACAGATGATTGCAATCTTGAGTAAAAGAGGTGATCATTATGCGATCAAAAATAAGGTTCTACAGTATATTGAAACTGTGGACAATTTTAATGTGAGGGCTAAAGATATAGTGCAATTAATGCGCGCAGTATCAAAGTCCATTACATCCATATTATTTTTAACTACATCTAAAGGTATATTGACGCACGAGGAGGCGATAGAATTAAATATTGGAGGAAGAGTAGTTGCATTCGCATATTAAGGCGATTATTCTTCGACAAAGGTTATGAATACACGTTGAATTTTCTTTTGATATTAAATTTTCTTTTACCAACAACTTAATTTAAAAATTAAATTTACTTATAAACTAAAATATTTTTAAAAATATCTCTTAATATAACTCTTAATGAAAATGCATTAAATAAAAATTCCGAATTATAGCACATAAGAACCTATATGTGTTAACAATAAATCAACATTATTACAGTTTTCTAATTACCAAAAAGAAAACGTATAACCTTTAAAAGGCGTACAATTTAAGGCAAATTGACCTTGTTTATGAAAAGAGAATGTAAAAAATAAAAATGAAGCAATTATCCTCAAAACACCACCAATATCCTTACTTTAGTACACATGACTGATCACCATGATGTGCTACTTTCCTAGTTACTTTGCAATACCTTTCCCAAACCTTCGAAGTAACAATATCCCAAAACTACCCAACTATTCCAAATTTTATCACAATTACTGTGTAAGAAAATTTTTTTTTCCTTTCAATTGCTGACAATTAATAAAAAGCATAGCGTAAGCTAGTGCTAGAAGCTTGTCTTGTGAGGCCTTAGTCATAAGCCTTTCACAAACTTGAAATTCGTAGTAAGGTATAGAATATAAGAAGAAAGATAAAGAAGAAAAATGAAATAATTATATTCCTGGGAGCATTTTATTTTGAAATTAGGAAAGCAGGCCTGCACCTATTAAAAGTTATATATGTTATATTAGCCCCAGATGCCCGAACCAAAATAAAGGTTATCGGATGCCCGGGAGGTGGAAGTTGTCTGCGCAGACTCAAGCGTCTGGATCGAAGCAGTACAAGAAGTAGGCATAGATACTAGAATCTATTAGCTGAATATTATATTTTACCCGGTTGCCTGGCTCATAAGAAGACCAGAAGGACGTCAATAAACACAAAATTAAATTAAATTGAAAAGAGAAATAATATGAAAAGAAGAAATCCCACCACATAAAAGTTACACGCAACATTTAACAACGCATTGTTGTATCACGTTAAAGAGATGTGTACAATAAGTATGCACAATTTTTTCAAAAGCGTATTTTTTATCAGTATACGCAGAAATTTTTTTTACAGGTGCATATCATTTTAAGCTATATGCATGAAATTTAATACGAGAACAAATGCGTGATGTAAAATGACAATATAGTGGAAGTCAAAATCTAAAAAGTTTTGCTCTTCCAGATGAAAGAGAGATACGATGAAAGAGAATACGAGAACAAATGTGTGATGTAAAGTGACAATATAGTGGAAGTCAAAATCTAAAAAGGTTTTGCTCTTCCAGATGAAAGAGAGATAGTATACGATGTGAATGTGAGAATCACTTCATACAATAAAAATGGAAGTCAAACCTTAAACAGTTTGCTCTTCTAGATATAATAGCATGTTATAAATGCTGAATTGAATTGAATTATAGACTACTTTTAGTCTAGTAAAGTTAGCTATGAATAAAGCCTCAATGAAGTTTTAAAAATTAAGTAAGCAACAAAAAAAAAAATTTTTTTTTACCAAATAAGGTATAAACAAAATTTCACACACAAAACTGATTTAGTAATATAAGAATAAAATACAAATCAATATTTTGATTTCAGTTTGAAAATGTATATTTTTACCTGTATCAAAAATAGACATTTAAAAAGTATGAACTTACGATATATTGCGAGTACTACTCTAAGAAATATATCTAACATAGATAAATAACAAAAATTTTCGATACAACCTGTTCCTACAATTCTCATAATTTAACGAATTATTATTACCAATTAAATTAAACCCATAAAACAACATTCATCCATAACAGCCATAACAAAAATCATAAAATAACACTTTTACAGTTTAAAAAAGAAACAACTACAATTTTCTAACAATTTTCTTACCATACAATAAAAACAAAAACACACAAAATAACTCAACATAAAACACATTACTGCCATATTTATTATTGATCAGGGTATGTGATCAATAATCTAACAATCACAAATCAGTCAACTAACCATAACTCATTAATTATTTCAACCAATACCTAACCAACCTAACCAAATGATAATTTCCATTCAATAGACAAGTTTGAATTACTAAAATACACACAAAAAATATATATAGAATTTTGCATATATTACAAAAAAAAAAGAATACAAACAGACAGTTACCTTAATCACAGTTCGAAACTATAGTTAACATCATATGTTACTAAAATTATTTTCCATGTAGCATAATTATACTCGACAATAAATATTACAGAATTACAATGTATATTGAGTTAAAAATAATAAATTCAAGAATTAGAGTAAAGTTTTTCGAATCCGTCAGAAATATTAATGACAAGAGAAAATATAACTTCAATTTTTCAATCTTTTATAACAAATAGCAAATAAATTTATAGCAGAAGAAGCAGAAGGATTGAGCAATCCTTTAAAAGTAATTCTTTAAAAGTAATCCTTTCAAAGCAATCCTTTCCACGAATCCTTTCAAAGCAATCCTTTAGAAGCATCCTTTACAAGTCATCCTTCAAAAGTAATCCTTTAAAAGCATCCTCTAAAGTAATCCTTTAAAAGTATCCCTTTCAAAGTGTCATTAAGAGCAAAATCTAATAGTAAAGAAATTTTTTTTTAAGAGAACAAACACAACACCAAATATATATTAAGAAGAAGAAAAAAAAACTAAAAACACAAATTTTATAGAAATCCATAAGAACAAATGAAATAAGAGAATATATATATAAAAAAAAAATTTTTTTTTCAACAAGATGGAAGAAATTATATTACAGCTGAACTTTACAGAAATTCCTTCGAGATATGTATATGATTCGATAGATTAAATAGTTACAAAACAAACAAAAAAAAAAAAAAAAATGTTTTCTCATCAAGTTATTTGAAACCAAATTAAGCTAAAAATACAGTAATAATTTGCGAAATGAAAATTACAAATAGATTAAGAAGTGTTAAACTAAGAAGTGAAAAAAAAAAAATTTTTTTGAAGTGTTAGACGTTACAAATACTATTGGAAAAGAATTCAAATTTTGTAAAACTATTACTATTACTATCATATTTACTAAACAAGAAGAACAGAAATAGAAACATTACATACAACAAAACAGAGATCAATCAAAATTGTAAAACATGGACAGCTATTGGAATGATTCCTATTCTATGCATCATTCTTTTTAAGAGGGGAGGTGTGCTATACGCACTCTCCGTGTACTACAAACAGTACACATTAAACCGCTATTTATTTACGAGTGGTTTACGCCCGCTGCTGTGTGATGCATGTAGCCGCGTTATGCTGCATGTGCGTTTATGATGCGGAGTGAACGACGCCACTCGCGGCGATGACGATGTGACTCATCGCTGCTGGTGCGCATTTGCTCCAGCTCCGAACCGGCACGCGCCGCTGGCATCACACAGGCGAGGCGCGGTCAAAACAAAAACAAAGTACGATTCAGTACAATAGCTGCCAATGTTGATAAACATTGAATATTTGGGAGGCAATAGTATTAAGTATTGATATTTGACCAATTGTGCTAGCTAAGGGAAAATCCTGTATAAAAGGGCTAGTTCCTATCAATGAATCGAGCAGAAATATAGAATCGACTAGACTGGACACTTCGATTTTGATCTGGGATCTGTACGCAGACACCCCAGACACCAGAAAAGAAATCCACTCCTCTGTTCTATCATCCAGCCTGCTAAGTTGTCCGAACGACGGTAAATCTTTTACATATGGTGTAACGCCACCAAAAGAGCGTAAGGTGCAAACGGATAAATCAGGTATATGGAGCCAACATATACCATACAACAGGCAACAAGCAACAAGCAACAGGCAACAGGCAACGGGCAACAGGTAACAGGCAACAGGCAACAGGCAACAAGCAACAGGCAACAAGCAACAAGCAACGGGCGAAAGGCAACAGGCAACAGGCAACAGGCAACAGGCAACAGGGAACAGGGAACAGGCAACAGGGAACAGGGAACAGGGAACAGGCAACAGGGAACAGGCAACAGGGAGCAGGCAACAGGGAACAGGCAGCAAGATACAGGCAACATGCGACTGACAACAGCAACAGGCAACAGGCAACAAGCAACAGGCAACAAGCAGCAGGCAACAGGCAACAGGCAACAAGCGACAAGCAACAGGCAACAGGCAACAGGCAACAGGCAACAGGCAACAGGCAACAGGCAACAGGCAACAGGCAACAGCCAACAGGCAACAGGCAACAGGCAACAAGCAAGAAGCAACAAGCAACAAGCAACGGGCAAACGGCAACAGGCAACAGGGAACAGGCAACAGAGAGTAGGCAACAGGGAACAGGCAACAAGAAACAGGCAACATGCGACTGGCAACAGCAACAGGCAACAGGCAACAGGCAACAAGCAACAGGCAACAAGCAACAGGCAACAGGCGACAGGCAACAGGCAGCAGGCAACAGGCAACAAGCAACAAGCAACAAGCAACAAGCAACAGGCAACAGGCAATAGGAAACAGGCAACAAGCAACAGGCAACAGGCAGCAGGTAACAGGCAACAGGCACCAGGCAACAAGCGACAGGCAACAGGCAACAAGCAACAGGCAACAGGCAACAGGTAACAGGCAACATGCGACTGGCAACAGCAACAGGCAACAAGCAACAAGCAATAGGCAACAGGCAACAGGCAACAGGCAACATGCAACAAGCAACAAGCAACAGACAACAGGCAACAGGCAGCAGGAAACAGGAAACAGGCAACAAGCGACAGGCAACAGGCAACAGGCAACAGGCAACAGGAAACAAGCGACAGGCAACAGGCAACAGGCAGCAGGCAACAGGCAACAGAAAACAAGCCTGTTGCTACAGGCAACAAGCGACAGGCAACAAGCAACAAGCAACAGGCAACAGGCAACAAGCGACAGGCAACAGGCAACAGGCAACAGGCAACAGGCAACAGGCAACATGCGACAGGCAACAGCAACAGGCAACAGGAAACAGGCTACAGGCAACAGGAAACAGACAACAAGCAACAGGCAACAGGCAACAGGCAACAGGCAACAGGCAACAGGCAACAGGCAACAGGCAACAGGCAGCAGGTAACAGGCAACAAGCAACAAGCAACAGCCAACATGCGACAGGCAACAGCAACAGGCAACAGGAAACAAGCAACAGGCAACAGGCAACATGCAACAGGCAACAGGCAACAAGCAACAAGCAACAGGCAACAGGCAACAGGCAACAGGCAGCAAGCAACAGGCAACAGGCAACAGGCAGCAGGCAACAGGCAACAGAAAACAAGCTTGTTGCTACAGACAACAGGCAACAGGCAACATGCAACAGGAAACAGGCAACAGGCAACAAGCAACAGGCAACAGGCAACAGGCGACAGGCAACAGGCAACAAGCAACAGGCAATAGGCAACAGGCAACAGGCAACAGGCAACAGGCAACAGGTAACAGTCAACAGGCAACAAGCAACAAGCAACAAGCAACGGGCAAAAGGCAACAGGCAACAGGCAACAGGCAACAAGCAATTCTGTCGAGTGGTTCTCATTCACTTCATTTTCATCTTTGTTCTCGTATTTCTGTTGGTATCGGCCGTTGGTTACATCGACGTTGGAGTTTCTCGTTAGATATCCAATTGTCAGGCCCGAATGGTAACTTGTCGCACTTGTTGCGTTGTCTCCACTGAGACGCATTACGTTTCGCTGGCATATAGCAATACGGATTTAGGATCCTTGATCAATATGCCCTGCATCGAATCCGCCGGAAAAGTTGCTGCTTGGCATATTTTGCTGAATAGCTGGCACATGATCTGTGATGAAAAAGATGGTCAACATCTCGACTGAAATGAAGTCTATCCCTGACGCTTTATCGTAGGGAGAAGTCCTCTATGCTCGGACACTTTAGGTTTTTAAGATAAAACTCAAAAAATATCGGGTTTATTATATCAATTTTCACTTTAATGTGGAGAAAAACAATATTATAAGCAAAAAATACTAAGTGGTAACAAAATTTGCGCTGCAAGGTTAACTTTGAAAGTAGATAGCTAGATACTAGTATTTTGTGTACAAATTAGCTCAAATCGAAAGCTGTCCTCTATGCTCGGACATGATAAATTGATCTATTAAAACCAGCATTAATAGAAGAAAACTATCCTAGAACAATTCAAAATTCCAGTGTCCAGCACAAATCTTGTGAGTGCAGTCCTTGCAAGTTTGCTGTGTATAAGTGAATAATGTAATATTCAAATAAATTTTTGTTGACTTTGCTAGTAATGCGTAATGCACATGAAAATGTACGCGGCAACTCCATTTACAGGGCATGTTGATAGGTTGTCATCAAATTGATATTTTGTTGCAACAGGCAACAGGCGTCAAGCAACGAGCACAAGCAACAAGCAACAAGCAACAAGCAACAAGCAACAAGCAACAAGCAACAAGCAACAAGCAACAAGCAACAAGCAACAGGCAACAGGCAACAGGCAACAGGCAACAGGCAACATGCGACAGGCAACAGGCAACAGGCAACAGGCGACAGGCGGCAGGCAACAGGCAACAAGCAACAGGCAACAGGCAACAGGCAACAGGCGACAGGCAACAGGCAACAAGCAACAAGCAACAGGCAACAGGCAACAAGCAACAGGCAACAGGCAACAGGCAACAGGCAACAGGTAACAGGCAACAAGCAACAGGCAACAGGCAACAAGCGACAGGCAACAGGCAACAGGCTACAAGCGACAGGCAACAGGCAACAGGCAACAGGCAACAGGCAACAGGCAACAGGCAACAGGCAACAAGCAACAAGCAACAGGCAACGGGCAACAGGCAACAGGCAACATGCAACAGGCTACAAGCAACGGGCAAAAGGCAACAGGCAACAGGCAACAGGCAACAGGCAACAGGCAACAGGCAACAGGCGACAGGTAACAGGCAACAAGCAACAGGCAACAGGCAACAGGCGACAGGCAACAGGCGACAGGCAACAGGCAACAGGCAACAGGCAACAGGCAACAGGCAACAGGCAACAGGCAACAGGCAACAGGCAACAGGCAACAGGCAACAGGCAACAGGCAACATGCAACAAGCAACAAGCAACGGGCAAAAGGCAACAGGCAACAGGCAACAGGCAACAGGCAACAAGCAATTCTGTCGAGTGGTTCTCATTCACTTCATTTTCATCTTTGTTCTCGCATTTCTGTTGGTATCGGCCGTTGGTTACATCGACGTTGGAGTTTCTCGTTAGATATCCAATTGTCAGGCCCGAATGATAACTTGTCGCACTTGTTGCGTTGTCTCCACTGAGACGCATTACGTTTCGCTGGCATATAGCAATGCGGATTTAGGATCCTTGATCAATATGCCCTGCATCGAATCCGCCGGAAAAGTTGCTGCTTGGCATATTTTGCTGAATAGCTGGCACATGATCTGTGATGAAAAAGATGGTCAACATCTCGACTGAAATGAAGTCTATCCCTGACGCTTTATCGTAGGGAGAAGTCCTCTATGCTCGGACACTTTAGGTTTTTAAGATAAAACTCAAAAAATATCGGGTCTATTATATCAATTTTCACTTTAATGTGGAGAAAAACAATATTATAAGCAAAAAATACTAAGTGGTAACAAAATTTGCGCTGCAAGGTGAATTTTGAAAGTAGATAGCTAGATACTAGTATTTTGTGTGCAAATTAGCTCAAATCGAAAGCTGTCCTCTATGCTCGGACATGATAAATTGATCTATTAAAACCAGCATTAATAGAAGAAAACTATCCTAGAACAATTCAAAATTCCAGTGTCCAGCACAAATCTTGTGAGTGCAGTCCTTGCAGGTTTGCTCCCAAGCAACAATGTGAGTTTTATTGTACTCTTATGGGGGTCTTCAAGACCATTTTTGGTCTTAAATACTATCATAAGGGTGTAATAAAACCCAAATTGTTATTTGGGCTGTGTATAAGTGAATAATGTAATATTCAAATAAATTTTTGTTGACTTTGCTAGTAATGCGTAATGCACATGAAAATGTACGCGGCAACTCCATTTACAGGGCACGTTGATAGGTTGTCATCAAATTGATATTTTGTTGCAACAGGCAACAGGCGTCAAGCAACGAGCACAAGCAACAAGCAACAAGCAACAAGCAACAAGCAACAGGCAACAAGCAACAGGCAACAAGCAACAAGCAACAAGCAACAAGCAACAAGCAACAAGTAACAAGCAACAGGCGACAGGCAACAGGCAATAGGCAACAGGCAACAAGCAACAAGTAACAAGCAACAGGCGACAGGCAACAGGCAACAGGCAACAGGCAACAGGCAACAGGCAACAGGCAACAGGCAACAGGCAACAGGCAACAGGCAACAGGCAACAGGCAACAGGCAACAGGCAACAGGCAACGGGCAACAGGCAACAGGCAACAGGCAACAGGCAACAGGCAACAGGCAACAGGCAACAAGCTACAAGCAACAGGCAACAGGCGACAGGCAACAGGCAACAGGCAACAGGCAACAGGCAACAGGCAACAGGCAACAGGCAACGGGCAACAGGCAACAGGCAACAGGCAACAGGCAACAGGCAACAGGCAACAGGCAACAGGCAACATGCAACAGGCAACATGCAACAGTCAACAGGCAACAAGCGATAGGCAACAGGCAACAGGCAACAGGCAACATGCAACAGGCAACAGGCAACAGGCAACAGGCAACAGGCAACAGGCAACAGGCAACAGGCAACAGGCAACAGGCAACGGGCAACAGGCAACAGGCAACGGGCAACAGGCAACAGGCAACAGGCAACAGGCAACAGGCAGCAGGCAACAGGCAACGGGCAACAGGCAACAGACAACAGGCAACAAGCAACAGGCAACAGGCAACAGGCAACAGGCAGCAGGCAACATGAAACAGGCAACAGGCAACAGGCAACAAGCAACGGGCAAAAGGCAACGGGCAAAAGGCAACAGGCAACAGGCAACAGGCAACAGGCAACAGGCGACAGGCAACAGGCAACAAGCGACAGGCAACAGGCAATAGGCAACAGGCAACAAGCGACAAGCAACAGGCAACAGGCAACAAGAAACAGGCAACAAGCAACAGGCAACATGCGACAGGCAACAGCAACAGGCAACAGGCAACAGGCAACAGGCAACAGGCAACAGGCGACAGGCAACAAGCAACAAGCAACAAGCAACAGCCAACAGGCAACAAGCAGCGGGCAACAAGCAGCGGGCAACAGGCAACAAGCAACAGGCAACAGGCAACATCCACTCCAAGATCTTTTGTTTCTTCTGATTCGTTGAGCACTTCAAGTACAGTTTTGTCCTAGAAACGGAAGTTCGGGATGCTCACATCTGTATGATGGTACCAGATGAAATCTTTCCGAATGAGACTGAGGCGAACTAGTGCGAAACGCGCTTTTGAAGAAATCAGCAGTAGCATGCAACACATTCTTTGTACTCCACGTTAGTCGGAGTGCGCGTTTTGATGGATCTTCGGGCTCTAATGAAAACCCTAAACAACAATGGATTTAGCTTCAAGTATGATTGCAATAATCTATACCTGTAAATAAAAATATCTGTCTGTATGTTACTTATAAATTCGGAAACTACTGAACCGATCGGCGTGAAAATTTATATGCAGGGTTTTTTTGAGGCCGTGGAAGGTTCTTATGATGGCTAGAGACCCCTCCTTTGGCTCCCATACAAATGAAACACAAATTTTCTCATAACTCGAGAATTAATCAAGCAAATGGTACCAAATTTGGTATGTGGGGGCTGCTGAAAGCAGAATTTTTTTCTCTGGTGATTTGAAACTCCTTCCCCTTCTGAAAGGGGGAGCTCCCATACAAATGAAATACAAATCTCATAATTCGAGAACTAATCAAGTAAATGGAACCGAATTTGTCATGTGGGAATCCAAAAATCCAAAGGATTTTTTTCTATGATGCTTTGAGACTCCTCACCTCCCTGGTAGGGGGGGGGGGATGGGGCGACTATCATATAAATAAAACAGAAATTTTTGCGTAACTAAAAAACTAATCGAACTAGAGAAACTTTTAGACTCTTTCCATATTAGTCAACAACAAGACCACCAAAAACTACCTATAGTAGCACTATAGGTGGTATTCCGCGAAACAATATATTCCGCGTTATGGTTAACCGACAATTGGTTTTCCGCGAAATGATATTCGGCGAAATGTTATATTAATCACGGCAAATATTTAAATGCTATCAGATCTATTTTATCTGGCGTAGCAATGGGGGCAGTTGTTTTCTACTTTACTGTGAGGAAAAATTGAAAATTTGTATATTAAACTAGCCATGGATTCATAGTTCCGTAACTGCCAAAATGAATCATCTAAGGTTAAACTGCTCAGAAACTTGCAAAACTCGAGATCCTGACAAAGATGATGATGATGGATCCCACCTCATTCCCCTACAAAGGTTTGAGATAGTCGAATTATCTAATAGATAATTAGTGAATATACATTTGAACCAGGTAGGCAAACAAAACGATCTGGTTTTTGACACAGATATACATTCCTGCGATAGTATTCAAATACAAGTTATAACTATTAAAAATATATAATTTTTCAAGTTATTGCCAAACCAAGAATCTCCAGTATCAATTTGCAACCTTCTGCCAGTTACCAAGATGTTCATATCATTTTGGTCAAGCCGATACCCAGTTTAGCCCGCTACTAAGTCGACGCAGTCCCGACGAGGCCATTCCCGCTGTAATCAGCAAGCAAAGCGAAGTCCAACCTTCAACCTAGTATGAGACTTATAAGGGCATCCCCACCCAGAAAAATCAAGAAAATTTCCAACCCGAAAAAATCCTTGACAGGCTAGGAAAATATACATCTAATAACAAGCAGAAGCATCCAAATCTTCATGAACACTCACGAATTTGTCAATTACTAGTAGTAAAGTCCAGCAACAAGCAACAAGCAATAGGCAACAAGCAATAGGCAACAGGCAACAGGCAACAAGCAACAAACAACAGGCAACAGGCAACAGGCAACAGGCAACAGGCAACAGGCAACAGGCAACATGCGACAGGCAGCAGCAACAGGCAACAGGCAACGTGCGACAGGCAACAGCAACAGGCAACAAGCAACAGGCAACAGGCAACAGGCAACAGGCAACAGGCAACAGGCAACAGGCAACAAGCAACAGGCAATAGGCAACAGGCGACAGGCAACAGGCAACAAGCAACAAGCAACAGCCAACAGGCAACAAGCAACAGGCAACAGGCAACAGGCAACATGCAACAGGCAACAGGCGACAGGCAACAGCAACAGGCAACAGCAACAGGCAACAGGCAACAGGCAACAGGCAAAAGGCAACAGGCAGCAGGCGACAGGCAACAGGCAACAGGCAACAGGCAACAGGCAACAGGCAACAGGCAACAGAGAGTAGGCAACAGGGAACAGGCAACAAGAAACAGGCAACATGCGACTGGCAACAGCAACAGGCAACAGCAACAGGCAACAGGCAACAGGCAACAAGCAATAGGCAGCAGGCAACAGGCAACAAGCAACAAGCAACATGCAACAGGCAATAGGAAACAGGCAACAAGCAACAGGCAACAGGCAGCAGGTAACAGGCAACAGGTAACAGGCAGCAGGCGACAGGCAACAGGCAACAGGCAACAGGCAACAGGCAACAGGCAACAGGCAACAGGCAACAGAGAGTAGGCAACAGGGAACAGGCAACAAGAAACAGGCAACATGCGACTGGCAACAGCAACAGGCAACAAGCAACAAGCAATAGGCAACAGGCAACAGGCAACAGGCAACATGCAACAGGCAACATGCAACAGGCAACAGGCGACAGGCAACAGCAACAGGCAACAGCAACAGGCAAAAGGCAACAGGCAGCAGGCGACAGGCAACAGGCAACAGGCAACAGGCAACAGGCAACAGGCAACAGGCAACAGAGAGTAGGCAACAGGGAACAGGCAACAAGAAACAGGCAACATGCGACTGGCAACAGCAACAGGCAACAAGCAACAAGCAATAGGCAACAGGCAACAGGCAACAGGCAACATGCAACAAGCAACAAGCAATAAGCAATAGGCAACAGGCCACAGGCAACAGGCAACAAGCAACAGGCAACAGGCAACAGGCGACAGGCAACGAGCAACAAGCCTGTTGCCACAGACAACAGGCAACAGGCAGCAGGAAACAGGCAACAAGCGACAGGCAACAGGCAACAGGCAACAGGCAACAGGCAACAAGCGACAGGCAACAGGCAACAGGCAACAGGCAACAGGCAGCAGACAACAGGCAACAGAAAACAAGCCTGTTGCTACAGGCAACAAGCGACAGGCAACAAGCAACAAGCAACAGGCAACAGGCAACAGGCAACAAGCGACAGGCAACAGGCAACATGCGACAGGCAACAGCAACAGGCAACAGGAAACAGGCTACAGGCAACAGACAAGAAGCAACAGGCAACAGGCAACAGGCAACAGGCAGCAGGTAACAGGCAACAAGCAACAAGCAACAGCCAACATGCGACAGGCAACAGCAACAGGCAACAGGAAACAAGCAACAGGCAACAGGCAACATGCAACAGGCAACAGGCAACAAGCAACAAGCAACAGGCAACAGGCAGCAGGCAACAGGCAACAGGCAGCAGGCAACAGGCAACAGAAAACAAGCCTGTTGCTACAGACAACAGGCAACAGGCAACAGGCAACAAGCGACAGGCAACAGGCAACAGGCAACAGGCAACAGGCAACAGGCAACAAGCAACAGGCAACAGGCAACAGGCGACAGGCGACAGGCAACAAGCAACAAGCAACGGGCAAAAGGCAACAGGCAACAGGCAACAGGCAACAGGCAACAAGCAACAGGCAACAGGCAACAGGCAACAGGCAACAGGCAACAGGCAACATGCAACAAGCAACAAGCAACGGGCAAAAGGCAACAGGCAACAGGCAACAGGCAACAGGCAACAGGCAACAAGCAATTCTGTCGAGTGGTTCTCATTCACTTCATTTTCATCTTTGTTCTCGCATTTCTGTTGGTATCGGCCGTTGGTTACATCGACGTTGGAGTTTCTCGTTAGATATCCAATTGTCAGGCCCGAATGATAACTTGTCGCACTTGTTGCGTTGTCTCCACTGAGACGCATTACGTTTCGCTGGCATATAGCAATGCGGATTTAGGATCCTTGATCAATATGCCCTGCATCGAATCCGCCGGAAAAGTTGCTGCTTGGCATATTTTGCTGAATAGCTGGCACATGATCTGTGATGAAAAAGATGGTCAACATCTCGACTGAAATGAAGTCTATCCCTGACGCTTTATCGTAGGGAGAAGTCCTCTATGCTCGGACACTTTAGGTTTTTAAGATAAAACTCAAAAAATATCGGGTCTATTATATCAATTTTCACTTTAATGTGGAGAAAAACAATATTATAAGCAAAAAATACTAAGTGGTAACAAAATTTGCGCTGCAAGGTGAATTTTGAAAGTAGATAGCTAGATACTAGTATTTTGTGTGCAAATTAGCTCAAATCGAAAGCTGTCCTCTATGCTCGGACATGATAAATTGATCTATTAAAACCAGCATCAATAGAAGAAAACTATCCTAGAACAATTCAAAATTCCAGTGTCCAGCACAAATCTTGTGAGTGCAGTCCTTGCAGGTTTGCTGTGTATAAGTGAATAATGTAATATTCAAATAAATTTTTTGTTGACTTTGCTAGTAATGCGTAATGCACATGAAAATGTACGCGGCAACTCCATTTACAGGGCACGTTGATAGGTTGTCATCAAATTGATATTTTGTTGCAACAGGCAACAGGCGTCAAGCAACGAGCACAAGCAACAAGCAACAAGCAACAAGCAACAAGCAACAAGCAACAAGCAACAAGCAACAAGCAACAAGCAACAAGCAACAAGCAACAAGCAACAGGCAACAGGCAACAGGCAACAGGCAACAGGCAACATGCGACAGGCAACAGGCAACAGGCAACAGACGACAGGCGGCAGGCAACAGGCAACAAGCAACAGGCAACAGGCAACAGGCAACAGGCGACAGGCAACAGGCGACAGGCAACAGGCGACAGGCAACAGGCGACAGGCAACAGGCGACAGGCAACAGGCAACAAGCAACAAGCAACAGGCAACAGGCAACAGGCAACAGGCAACAGGCAACAGGTAACAGGCAACAAGCAACAGGCAACAAGCGACAGGCAACAGGCAACAGGCAACAGGCAACAAGCAACAGGCAACAAGCGACAGGCAACAGGCAACAGGCAACAGGCAACAGGCAACAGGCAACAAGCAACAAGCAACAGGCAACGGGCAACAGGCAACAGGCAACAAGCATCAAGCAATAGGCAACAGGCAACAGGCAACAGGCAACATGCAACAAGCAACAGGCAACAAGCAACAAGCAATAGGCAACAGGCAACAGGCAACAGGCAACAGGCAACAGGCAACAAGCAACAAGCAACAGGCAACAGGCAATACAAGAAAACTATCCTAGAACAATTCAAAATTCCAGCGTCCAGCACAAATCTTGTGAGTGCAGTCCTTGCAGGATTGCTGTGTAAAAGTGAATAATGTAATATTCAAAATTTTTCTTGACTTTGCTAGTAATGCGTAATGCACATGAAAAAGTACGCGGCAACTCCATTCACAGGGCACGTTGATAGGTTGTCATCAAATTGATGGCAACAGGCAACAGGCAACAGGCAACAGGCAACAGGCAACAGGCGACAGGCAACAGGCAACAGGCAACAGGCAACAGGCAACAGGCAACAAGCATCAAGCAATAGGCAACAGGCAACAGGCAACAGGCAACAGGCAACATGCAACATGCAACATGCAACAAGCAACAGGCAACAAGCAACAAGCAATAGGCAACAGGCAACAGGCAACAGGCAACAGGCAACAGGCAACAGGCAACAGGCAACAGGCAACAGGCAACAGGCAACAGGCAACAGGCAACAGGCAACAGGCAACAGGCAACAGGCAACAGGCAACATGCTACAGGCAACAAGCAACAAGCCTGTTGCCACAGGCAACAGGCAACAGGCAACGGGCAACAGGCAACAAGCAACAAGCAACAAGCAACAGGCAACAGGCGACAGGCAACAGGAAACAGGCAACAGGCAACAAGCAACAGGCAACAGGCAACAGGCAACAAGCAACAGGCAACAAGCAACAGGCAACAAGCAACAGGCAACAGGCAACAGGAAACAGGCAACAGGCAAAAGGCAACAGGCAACAAGCAACAGGCAACAGGCAGCAGACAACAGGCGGCAGGCAACAGGCAACAGGCAACAGGCAACAGGCAACAAGCGACAAGCAACAGGCAACAGGCAACAAGCAACAGCCAACAGGCAACAGGCAGCGGGCAACAGGCAACAAGCAACAAGCAACAGGCAACAAGCAACAGGCAACAGGCGACAGGCAACAGGCGACAGCCAACAGCAACAGGCAACAGCAACAGGCAACAGCAACAGGCAACAGGCAACAAGCAATTCTGTCGAGTGGTTCTCATTCACTTCATTTTCATCTTTGTTCTCGCATTTCTGTTGGTATCGGCCGTTGGTTACATCGACGTTGGAGTTTCTCGTTAGATATCCAATTGTCAGGCCCGAATGATAACTTGTCGCACTTGTTGCGTTGTCTCCACTGAGACGCATTACGTTTCGCTGGCATATAGCAATACGGATTTAGGATCCTTGATCAATATGCCCTGCATCGAATCCGCCGGAAAAGTTGCTGCTTGGCATATTTTGCTGAATAGCTGGCACATGATCTGTGATGAAAAAGATGGTCAACATCTCGACTGAAATGAAGTCTATCCCTGACGCTTTATCGTAGGGAGAAGTCCTCTATGCTCAGACACTTTAGGTTTTTAAGATAAAACTCAAAAAATATCGGGTTTATTATATCAATTTTCACTTTAATGTGGAGAAAAACAATATTATAAGCAAAAAATACTAAGTGGTAACAAAATTTGCGCTGCAAGGGTAATTTTGAAAGTAGATAGCTAGATACTAGTATTTTGTGTACAAATTAGCTCAAATCGAAAGCTGTCCTCTATGCTCGGACATGATAAATGGATCTATTGAAACCAGCATCAATAGAAGAAAACTATCCTAGAACAATTCAAAATTCCAGTGTCCAGCACAAATCTTGTGAGTGCAGTCCTTGCAGGTTTGCTGTGTATAAGTGAATAATGTAATACCATGGTGCATCAAAATCCGGACGGTACCAATATCCGGACACCTTCACTAATTTATCCTTATTAAGTAATAATATATACAATTTATGAGGTGCAGTTATCTGGATTAATTTGCAAATATATCTAAGAGCGTTTAAACATAATCGGTGGTTAAGCAGGCTGCGCGAAATAACTTAAATAAATCCAAACGTAACGTTGGAGTCGAACAGTGTCTTTTTTCTGCGAATTTTTCTCAGATTACTAAACAGTAGTGTTTTCGCGATTTAAGGTCTTGGGAGCTTATTATTACAAAGAAATCAACTTTTTAGGCTTAGTATCAACAAAGAAGGTTAGTTTTAATTAGTTGAGACGGTGTCATTCATTAATGTGTTGAAATAAAGTGCATTTTTATAAATAATTTCGCTGTCCGGATATAAAACCATGTTTTTAAATCCGGACATGTTTGACTATTGATGGTAACTACCTAACGTTTTCCTTAGCAAATGCAAAAGGACACGTTGAATCAGGCATAAGGTGTTGTAAAAGAAGGAGTCTCGATCCTTGGAACCTTCAAAATATTTGGAAATCCAAAATACTTCCAGACATTTAATGTAGAAGTACTTAATCACTTTCGTTCTCTGGTTAGGTAAGTGGGTCAGTGTAGCACTTGACTAAAATCGTACAGTTAATGACACCAAAGTGGCATTAAAATTAAAAAAAAATGTATAGAGAGATGATTATTTAATACTATATTTTACAAGTGATAAGTTGATAGGCATATATTTCTTAGAAAAAATACGAGAAAGTTTTGCCTGTCCGGAAAACGATTCAAAAGTGTCCGGATATTGATTCACTGAGATGTGAGGTGTCCGGATTTATGAACAAGACAACCCTGTTTATTTCTCTTATTTTAATGTGCTTTATTGACTTTTCATTGTAAAATTGACGTGTTATTGCAAATTTAAGCTTTATATTTGATTATAGTACAAAGCAATTACTAGAATGTTGCGAAATTATTGTTTACGGAGCATATTAAACATATGACCTGCTTAAGTGTCCGGATATTGATGCAGCATGGTATTCAAATAAATTTTTTGTTGACTTTGCTAGTAATGCGCAATGCACATGAAAATGTACGCGGCAACTCCATTTACAGGGCACGTTGATAGGTTGTCATCAAATTGATATTTTGTTGCAACAGGCAACAGGCGTCAAGCAACGAGCACAAGCAACAAGCAACAAGCAACAAGCAACAAGCAACAAGCGTCAAGCAATAGGCAGCAGGCAACAGGCAACAGGCGACAGGCAACAGGCAACAGGAAACAGGCAACAGGCAACAGGCAACAGGCAACAGTCAACAGTCAACAGGCAACAGGCAACAGGCAACAGGCAACAGGCAACAAGCAACAAGCAACAAGCAACAAGCAACAAGCAACAGGCAACAGGCAACAAACAACAGGCAACATGCGACAGGCAACAGCAACAGGCAACAAGCAACAGGCAACAGGCAACAGGCAACAGGCAACAGGCAACAGGCAACAGCAACAGGCAACAGCAACAGGCAACAGGCAACATGCAACAAGCAACAGGCAACAGGCAACAGGCAACAGGCAACAGGCAACATGCAACAAGCAACAAACAATACAGGTATACCTCCATAGTACGTACCCTCGCTAGTACGTACCCTCGATAATACGTACCCTCCATAATACGTACATTTTGCCTCGATAGTACGTACATTTTCCAGCAATGATTTTTTTTATTTTCTAAATAAAGCAGAAACTTTTTTATGAATATTTATGAGTCAATAAAAGCAAATACGTATTCAATAATTCTAAATTTTTGAATAATATCATTTAGGCTTATACAAATTTGAAAAAAAGTTTATATCCTGGTCTCAAAATATTGTTCAAGGGGGGGGCAAGAAAAAAATAATAACATCAAACCTTCAATAACTAAACAAAAAAGAAGAAACCAGCGTTTATTTATCCATATTATTAAAAATTTAATACAAAAATTTTGTATAGTACTTAAATTTCAGTTCAAATCAAACCAAACCATTTTTTATATGCCAGAAGGGCATTGGGTTAAAAGGCCACTGCGCCACTCTAAACCAAACATCAAAACTATTAACAAACTTCAAAATTTTTCAACCCGAGCACATAAAGTAAGCATTCTGGTAGAGATTTGATAATAGTGGAGTGCCACAGGATCGCCACAAACGTGTAACTTCATTTGAATTTTGCTTTGAATTTGTGTGTCAGTCTAAATCCGTATCATTTACTAGATCAGAACTCGGTAACCACGAAAGAGTATCGCAATCTAATCATAGTGTGAAAATGGGCGTTCAGGCCCTACAACTTTTTTACTTGGAGTGCTGTGCTACCGACATGTTTTAAGAAAACATATTTCTGAAACTATTCACGTTTGAAACCGCTTGTTTCTTGGTCAACGTTTTAGTCATGAATATCAGGCCATTCCTCAGCTGGTGCTTGTTCTCCAACAATAACGTGTTTATCTTTGTATATGCAAACCATTTCGAAAATTTCATGTTTCGAACAGTTCAGTGACGTCCTTTCTGCATGCATCTAGTGCATGATAAAAAACTGTATCTTTGAGTTTTACGTTCCCAACATTCAAAATTAGGGTATGTACCTGGACACTACAGAATAAAACGGCCGATTTGAAGCCCTGAAAGCACCGATAGTTGATATTCCGGAGTGTCTAATTTGTCGTATTTCTATTTTTATCTTATCTAATATCTATGACCGGAAAAAATAATACCACTGCAATTCGGATTACCTCCGACAAAAGCGGTACCGAATTTCACTCATATATTGTTTAATTGCTTTTGCCTCAAACTAATTCGGTTCTTTTAAAACAAGTTGAATTAAAATGACACGAAATTTAAAGCAAATGGAGCCAAAAATCTGATTGCAAGCACACACTTTAAAAAAAGTACCGAGTTCGGTAAAATATCGTAAATTTTACCGAACTCTGCGCAGCAGAACGTTCGGTAAAAAAATTTTATGATGCCAAACATTACTAATGATCCGTAAACGTCGATTGGCACCATCGAATTTTACCGAACGTTCGGCTGCTCAGAGTTCGGTAAAAAAAAATTTAAGTGTGGCACACCAATTTTTGTCGTCGGTAACTTAAAGGTCAAGCAAAATAGTCGCCTGGGACTTGCAGCAAAAACCAGCTTAGTTGGTGAAAGAAAGTTGATCAAGACTAACGGGATAACTGCTTTAATTTTGCACATATTAGATAATTTAGAGATGTGCACTCGTTGAACTGTAAAAAATCTGCTTATCACTAAAGAACGCAACATAATAATGTAAAACTTTATTTTTTCGCCCCTTCACAGTTCGAAAATTTTTGAAGGGGGGGGGGGGGGGCGACATAAACTTTTTTTCAAATTTGTATAAGCCTTATTTCTGTTATGTAAAAACCATTACTTTAAAATTAAAAATAATTCCTAAATAGTAAATTAATCAAATATACATTCTAAATAACAGTTATTTTAGCATTGTGATTTTGCAGATTTTTGCTCAGGGAATTAACCTTTTCTGCTATTCACAATCTTTCCAACTGCGATGGGGGGAATAGCAGGCAATGTTATATTCGTTTGTTTACAGATAATGTCCAAGCAACAATGTGAGTTTTAATGTACTCTTATGACGATTTTCACGCGAAATTTTGGTCTTAAATGCCATCATAAGAGTGTAATAAAACCCAAATTGTTACTTGGGTGGTGTTCGTCAAATACGATTACTACCTATAAAAGCGTAACTGTCCCATATGGACAAAAGTGAAGTGTGGAAAAATGAGACTGCAAGCAACTGACTAATTTATAAATATATATGTTTTGCGTCATTATATAAGAATTATTTTACTTTCTTCGGAGGAAAAATCACGTTGCGCTAGAAATTAAACTATCCATATTAATTTTGTTGTGAAGTTAAACACAAATGAATATTTTTTTCAAAATTTCGAAGATTGGTCAGTTATGCTTTTATTTACAAGCGCAAGTTGCTAAATAAAAGCATGTCTGTCCCATAAAGCATAGCCTTGGGCTTCTTGAAGCAATTGGTCCCTAAGTTGATAAGCATTTCCTCTTACCAACGCAAATATGTAGAGATATAGCGTCCTACACACTCCCCAGATAATTATTTTTATTATAATATATTAAAATTTGGAAATGTTAGACAATATTTAGCATAATAAAAATAATACTTTACATTAAAAATTGTGATTCG
Source organism: Sabethes cyaneus (assembly GCF_943734655.1). Classification (NCBI taxonomy): domain Eukaryota; kingdom Metazoa; phylum Arthropoda; class Insecta; order Diptera; family Culicidae; genus Sabethes; species Sabethes cyaneus. Next base: position 109,707,263 of record NC_071354.1, on the reverse strand, counting down.
ATATTACGTACGTTTCGATAGTACGTACGCTAAACGATGCGCGGGTGTACGTACTATCGAGGTATACCTGTATTATAAGCAAAAAATACTAAGTGGTAACAAAATTTGTGCTGCAAGGTTAATTTTGAAAGTAGATAGCTAGATACTAGTATTTTGTGTACAAATTAGCTCAAATCGAAAGCTGTCCTCTATGCTCGGACATGATAAATTGATCTATTAAAACCAGCATCAATAGAAGAAAACTATCCTAGAACAATTCAAAATTCCAGCGTCCAGCACAAATCTTGTGAGTGCAGTCCTTGCAGGTTTGCTGTGTAAAAGTGAATAATGTAATATTCAAATAAATTTTTTCTTGACTTTGCTAGTAATGCGTAATGCACATGAAAATGTACGCGGCAACTCCATTTACAGGGCACGTTGATAGGTTGTCATCAAATTGATGGCAACAGGCAACAGGCAACAGGCAACAGGCACCAAGCAACAGGCAACAAGCAACAAGCAACAAGCAACAAGCAACAAGCAACAAGCAACAAGCAACAAGCAACAAGCAACAAGCAACAAGCAACAAGCAACAAGCAACAAGCAACAAGCAACAAGCAACAAGCAACAAGCCACAAGCAACAAGCAACAAGCAACAAGCCACAGGCGATAGGCAACAGGCAACAGGCAACAAGCAACAAGCAACAGGCAACAGGCAACAGGCAACAAGCAACAAGCAACAAGCAACAAGCCACAGGCGATAGGCAACAGGCAACAGGCAACAAGCAACAAGCAACAGGCAACAGGCAACAGGCAACAGGCAACAGGCAACAGGCAACAGGCAACAGGCAATAGGCAACAGGCAACAAGCGACAGGCAGCGGGCAACAGGCAACTAGCAACAAGCAATAGGCAACAGGCAACAGGCAACAGGCAACAGGCAACAAGCAACAAGCAACAAGCAACAAGCAAAAAGCAACAAGCCACAAGCAACAAGCAACAAGCAACAAGCCACAGGCGATAGGCAACAAGCAACAAGCAACAAGCAACAAGCAACAAGCAACAAGCCACAGGCGATAGGCAACAGGCAACAGGCAACAAGCAACAAGCAACAAGCAACAAGCAACAAGCAACAAGCAACAAGCAACAAGCAACAAGCAGCAAGCAACAAGCAACAAGCAACAAGCAACAAGCAACAAGCAACAAGCAACAAGCAACAAGCAACAAGCAACAAGCAACAAGCAACAAGCAACAAGCAACAAGCAACAAGCAACAAGCCACAAGCAACAGGCAACAGGCCACAGGCAAAAGGCAACAGGCAACAGGCAACAGGCAACAGGCGGCAGGCAACATGCAACAGGCAACAGGCAACAAGCAACAGGCAACAGGCAACAAGCGACGGGCAACAGGCGACAGGCAACAAGCGACAAACAACAGGCAACAAGTAACAGGCAACAGGCAGCAAGCAACAGGCAAAAGGCAACAGGCAACAGGAAACAAGCAACAGGCAACAGGCAACAGGCAACGGGCAACAGGCAACAGGCAACAAGCAACAAGCAACAAGCAACGGGCAAAAGGCAAAAGGCAACAGGCAACAGGCAACAAGCAGCAGGCAGCAGGCAACAGGCAACAGGCAACAGGCAACAGGCAACAGGCAACAGGCAACAGGCAACAGGCAACAGGCAACAAGCAACAGGCAACAGGCAACAAGCAACAGGCAACAGGCAACAAGCGACAAGCAACAGGCAACAGGCAACAGCAACAGGCAACAGGCAACAGGCAACAAGTGACAGGCAACAGGCACCAGGCAACAAGCAACAAGCAACAGGCAACAGGCAGCGGGCAACAACCAACAAGCAACAACCAACAGGCAACAAGCAACAGGCAACAGGCAACAGGCAGCAGGCAACAGGCAACAGGCAACAGGCAACAGGCAACAGGCAACAGGCAACAGGCAACAGGCAACAGGCAACAGGCAACAGGCAACAGTCAACAGGCAACAGGCAACAGGCAACAGGCAACAAGCGACAAGAAACAGGCAACAGGCAGCGGGCAACAGGCAACAAGCAACAGGCAACAGGCAACAAGCAACAGGCAACAGGCAACAGCAACAGGCAACAGGCAACAGGCAACAAGCAATTCTGTCGAGTGGTTCTCATGCACTTCATTTTCATCTTTGTTCTCGCATTTCTGTTGGTATCGGCCGTTGGTTACATCGACGTTGGAGTTTCTCGTTAGATATCCAATTGTCAGGCCCGAATGATAACTTGTCGCACTTGTTGCGTTGTCTCCACTGAGACGCATTACGTTTCGCTGGCATATAGCAATACGGATTTAGGATCCTTGATCAATATGGCATATTTTGCTGAATAGCTGGCACATGATCTGTGATGAAAAAGATGGTCAACATCTCGACTGAAATGAAGTCTATCCCTGACGGTTTATCGTAGGGAGAAGTCCTCTATGCTCGGACACTTTAGGTTTTTAAGATAAAACTCAAAAAATATCGGGTTTATTATATCAATTTTCACTTTAATGTGGAGAAAAACAATATTATAAGCAAAAAATACTAAGTGGTAACAAAATTTGTGCTGCAAGGTTAATTTTGAAAGTAGATAGCTAGATACTAGTATTTTGTGTACAAATTAGCTCAAATCGAAAGCTGTCCTCTATGCTCGGACATTTGTTTATATATTTATTTGTTTATTTGTTTATTTGTTTGTTTTACACTTCATCTGACTTATACGTCTAAATGAACTTACTCTAATATCTATAATAAATTTGTTCTCACCAACCGCTTAAATTTACTCAGTGATTCGCCAAATTGGAAATGCTCCTCAACACAGCTAAACACTCTGACACACGATGTAACTGGTTCGTTGCGGCCAAATTCGGTACGGTGAAACAGGTTAGTCAGCGACACGACATGAGCGACAGTAATTTCGGTGAGTCAATTTCTCCATTTAACAGTTTGGCCACGAACAAAGCCTGTTGAATCTTACGTCGACATTCTAATGTATCTAATCCAAGCAAACGGCAGCGGTCAGGATACGGAGGCAAATTGTTTGGGTCACGCCAAGGCAGATTACGTAGAGCCAGTCGCATAAACTTTCTCTGAACTCGTTCAATTCGAAGGGTCCAATACAGCTGGTGTGGAGTCCACACTATACACGCGTTTTCGAGGATCGGTCGGACTAATGCGCAATAAAGTGCTTTGAGACAATGTGGGTCACTAAAATTTCGGCCAATTTTGGCTATAAATCCAAGCTGGCGCGTTGCTTTTGAGATTATCTGTGCACGATGACGATCAAATGCCATTTTCGAGTCTAGTGTGCCACCAAGATCGTTAACGCAATCGACCCTTCTCAATACCTGTCCGTTAATTCTGTAGTCATATACGATCGGCGATTTGATACGGTGGAATGTCATAATCTCGCATTTAGTAATGCTGATGGTCATGTGGTTCGATTTACACCAGTCCACAAATGTGTCTAATAGTAACTGAAGACGAAGACAATCCTCGATAGAACGAATCGTCAAGTAAATTTTTAGATCGTCAGCATATACCAGTCTGCAATCAGTTCCAAGAGCAGAGGCAGCGTCATTGAAGAATAAAATAAACAAAAATGGACCCAAGTTACTGCCTTGAGGTACACCAGATATATTTGTGAACGGCAACGATAACTTAGACCCAAGTTTCACTTGCAGAACCCTATCACACAAATACGAGCGTAGCCATGTGACAAATTGTTGCGATGCACCCAGTCGCAAGATTTTGTCAAGCAGTATGCGGTGATTTATGCGGTCGAAGGCGGCTTTTAAATCGGTATATATCACATCCACTTGTAGCTTACGTTCCATTACGGCAATGCAGTTAGAGGTGAAGTCTAGGAGATTTGTTGTCACGGAGCGGCCAGCCATGAAACCGTGTTGGTCCGAAGAAATGTAGTGTCGAGTACGTTGAATTAAGGCGCCACTCACAATTATTTCGAACAATTTGGAGGCAGCGGGCAAATTGGTAATGCCACGGTAATTTCTGACACTTCGGCGGTCCCCATTCTTAAAGACCGGAAACATAAATGAATGCTTCCAAATCTTAGGAAATTTCCCCTGTGCAAATGATTTGTTGAATATACAACCAAGCGGCATAGCTAAAGCTTCAGCGCAACGGCAAAATACAACGGCAGGAATTCCATCAGGCCCAGCACAGTACGATGTTTTTAATTTTTTTGCGGCAGCAGTAATCATATCCGGGGTAATCGCAAAGACATCGATGTCGACGAAATCGGCTGGGACCAGCGACGCACCACAATCAGTAGCCCTTGTTGGTCCAGGGTCGCAGGCGAAAACAGACGAGAAGAACGAAGCAAATAGTTCACACGAATCGGATTCAGAAGATGATTCGGTATCGTCAAGGTAAACATCAGAAGGAACCGAGGAACATTTTCGTTTCGAATTTACAAACGTCCAAAACTTTTTCGGGTTTCTGCGTAGGTCTGTTTGAATGCGTAAGACGTACGACTTGTAAAGGCTTGCATTTAGCCGCCTATAATCTTCACTAGCCCGTTTAAAATCTTGTTTAGTTTGATTAGTACGCCACCGACGATGCTTACGTTGGAATTTATTGCGCACGCGCTTTAGACGACGAAGCAAATTTGTGCTCCACGCAGGAGTTGAAGCGGGTTTTACAAAGGGCAAATTCTCATATAACCACAAGCGAATAACATCACAGAAGCGCGCAGCCATGGTGTCAACAGAGTCTGTACCGAATAATCTGGTCCATTCAATATTATAAAGATGTGCAATAAGAGCGTCGTAGTCGATTTTCCGGTAATTTAACTCACCTCTCACAGAAGCAGCACACTCTGGAGCGATCACTTGATGGTGAGTGGCGGGGAGCGAGATGAGTAAGGGAGGGTGATGTAAATCCGGCTGTGTTAATGGCACGACGGACCTTTCGACCAACAAATCGGTTTCAGTAGTAAACACCAAATCGAGAACTCGGCAAAGATGATTGCGCTCTATGTTAACCTGGCAAAGGTTTAAAAAGTCCATGCCATCGATCAGTGCTGCGCTTGCCACAGAAAGCTGTACGGAATTGTTGTGCTGTATCACGCTGCTGTGTGCAGTCCAAGCGATATGTGGCTGATTATAATCACCGCAAACGATCACAGTGCTATTGTCAGAGCTGCTGCCGCAAAGTTCACGTACAGAGGCAATGTGGGCATCGACGATTGCCACTTCGTTTCGTTTATCGGGCGGTAGGTACAGGGCACAAAGTAAAAATTTAGAACCATGAATGGTCGCCTTAACACAGACCTGCTCCAGATGTTTGCCATGTACGGGTTCGAATAGAGCAGATGAGTACTGTTTTGCCACGGCAATCAAAACACCTCCAAACGACCGTTTGTCACTATTCAAATGGCTCCTATCGCATCGAAAAACATTAAACGAATTACCAAACAGTTGAATTGAATTAATACGATCATCCAGGCCTGTTTCGGTAAACATTATGACATCGTACAGGCAGTCAACGGTACTCAAGTAGATTTCGTCGATTTTTGTTCGCAGCCCGCGTACATTCTGGTACATGAGCGAAATGTCGTTTGTAACAAGCTTCGATTGCTCCTCGGCAGAGCACGGCGCCGGTATACTGGAACAGGAAGGGTTGTCAGGTATCGAAAGTTCAAGATTGTAATCATACATGCCTGCGATTACAGGCTGGAAGACCCCATCCCGCACTCCAACATAAGGTCCGGGACGATAACAGTAGCGAGTAACAGCAGGTAGCGCGACTGATTCGGAGGGGGTTGGGGCTTCCATAGTGCCTGTTAAAGGGTGTCCCGGGTCCAGAGTAGCAGCAACAGAAGAATCACACGAAGAAAACGGGTAGTGACATCCAATGGTAGAATCATGAGAAGCAGCATCTAGTTTTTTGGTACATCGACGAATTCCCGGAATATGCCGGTTGGCCAAGAAGCTGGATCTAAAGCTGCATTTTTAAGATTTGGATCCAAGCCGATTTTGTATGATACGTAAGAGTAATTAGATGTATCCATTCCTTTACGCACGAGTCGTACAGCAACAACAGGATCAGTCGTATGCAGGCAACGTGAAATAATTTTTTGTATATCACTGTCGGTAAGCTGTGGGTTCAGTCCGGACAAATATAGCCAAAAGCGTTGCTGCGGTGCTACAGAAACAATTGATGGCACCGACAGATCGCTCAGATCAATATTGTTTGCACCACGGTCTGATTCAATGTTGATAGGCACGCGTTCGGTACGGCGACGTTTTGCACTTTTTGGCCAAACAGGCGTAGCGGGTATGATCGCAGGAGTACCGGGAGGGGCACTATCATTCATCGGTATACAAGGCAAACTGTCGATTTTCTTACTCAATCCATCAACGACATCTGCGAGCTTTTGAACTTGTTCAGGCAGATCGTTGAGATTTTGCGATTGGATTGTTTGATTTTTCTGTAAATCTTCGACATAAGCACAAATAGAGCAACCGTTAAGCATGACTCTGCACGTAGGGCAAATGAATATTATTTTGCCTTGTACAAAGAATTCCTTACACAGGCGGCTGTTTATACCACAGCATTGTTGATTTATATGATAACAATTATCACACAGTCCGCAGCAGATGGGCTCGAGATCATTAATATCCAGGTTGCATTCCCCGCACAATTTCTTATCCATTTTGTTTTGTTTTGATCGACCAGCGGCTGCGAAACTTAACGAATGTTTACGTCGCAAACAAAACAAAGGCAGTAGATATCACTTGGCACTCGGCGAAACAATAAAGCCGCAAAATAAAACTTCTTCGTAGCGGTAACGAACAGACGGTTCACCAAAACTCCACAATGTTCGATTTAAGAAACAAATGCGAATTACTAAGAACGCGTAAGCAAAACGATTTAAGCGATTCAACTTAGAGAAAATCACGAAATAATTGGCTTCGAAAGTAGTAGCAGTCAACACACACTTAACGAAACTTTATATGATATGACAAGATAAATTGATCTATTAAAACCAGCATCAATAGAAGAAAACTATCCTAGAACAATTCAAAATTCCAGCGTCCAGCACAAATCTTGTGAGTGCAGTCCTTGCAGGTTTGCTGTGTATAAGTGAATAATGTAATATTCAAATAAATTTTTTGTTGACTTTGCTAGTAATGCGTAATGCACATGAAAATGTACGCGGCAACTCCATTTACAGGGCACGTTGATAGGTTGTCATCAAATTGATATTTTGTTGCAACAGGCAACAGGCGTCAAGCAACGAGCACAAGCAACAAGCAACAAGCAACAAGCAACAAGCAACAAGCAACAAGCAACAAGCAACAAGCAACAAGCAACAGGCAACAGGCAACAGGCAACAGGCAACAGGCAACAGGCAACAGGCAACAGGCAACAGGCAACAGGCAACAGACAACAGGCAACAGGCAACAGACAACAGGCAACAGGCAACAGGCAACAAGCAACAAGCAACAGGCAACAGGCAACAGGCAACAGGCAACAGGCAACAAGCAACAAGCAACAGGCAACAGGCAACAGGCAACATGCAACAGGCAACAGGCAACATGCAACAGGCAACAGGCAACAGGCAACAGCACCAGGCGACGGGCAACAGGCATCAGACGACAGGCAACAGGCAACAAGCAACAAGCAACAGCCAACAGGCAACAAGCAGCGGGCAACAAGCAGCGGGCAACAGGCAACAAGCAACAGGCAACAGGCAACAAGCAACAAGCAACAGGCAACAGCCAACAGGCAACAGGCAGCGGGCAACAGGCAACATGCAACAAGCAACAGGCAACAGGCAACAAGCAACAGGCAACATGCAACAAGCAACAGGCAACAGGCAACAAGCAACAAGCAACAGGCAACAGGCAGCGGGCAACAGGCAACAAGCAACAAGCAACAGGCTTGTAAATTGATCTATTAAAACCAGCATCAATAGAAGAAAACTATCCTAGAACAATTCAAAATTCCAGCGTCCAGCACAAATCTTGTGAGTGCAGTCCTTGCAGGTTTGCTGTGTATAAGTGAATAATGTAATATTCAAATTTTTTCTTGACTTTGCTAGTAATGCGTAATGCACATGAAAATGTACGCGGCAACTCCATTTACAGGGCACGTTGATTGGTTGTCATCAAATTGATATTTTGTTGCAACAGGCAACAGGCGTCAAGCAACAAGCAACAAGCAACAGGCAACAGGCAACAGGCGTCAAGCAACAAGCAACAGGCAACAGGCAACAGGCAAAAGGCAACAGGCAACAGGCAACAAGCAACAGGCAACAAGCCTGTTGCCACAGGCAACAGGCAACAGGCAAAAGGCAACAGGCAACGGGCAACAGGCAACAGGCAACAGACAACAGGCAACAAGCGACAAGCAACAGGCAACAGGCAACAGGCAACAGGCAAAAGGCAACAGGCAACAGGCAACAGACAACAGGCAACAAGCAACAAGCAACAGGCAACAAGCGACAGGCAACAGGCAACAGGCAACAAGCGACAAGCAACAGGCAACAGGCAACAGGCAACAGCACCAGGCAATAGGCGACGGGCAACAGGCAACAGGCGACAGGCGACAGGCAACAGGCAACAAGCAACAAGCAACAGCCAACAGGCAACAAGCAGCGGGCAACAAGCAGCGGGCAACAAGCAGCGGGCAACAGGCAACAAGCAACAGGCAACAGGCAACAAGCAACCAGCAACAGGCAACAGCCAACAGGCAACAGGCAGCGGGCGACAGGCAACATGCAACAAGCAACAGGCAACAAGAAACAGGCAACAGGCAACAGGCAACAGGCAACAAGCGACAGGCAACAGGCAACAGGCAACAAGCAACAAGCAACAGGCAACAGGCAACAGGCTTGTAAATTGATCTATTAAAACCAGCATCAATAGAAGAAAACTATCCTAGAACAATTCAAAATTCCAGCGTCCAGCACAAATCTTGTGAGTGCAGTCCTTGCAGGTTTGCTGTGTAAAAGTGAATAATGTAATATTCAAATTTTTTCTTGACTTTGCTAGTAATGCGTAATGCACATGAAAATGTACGCGGCAACTCCATTTACAGGGCACGTTGATTGGTTGTCATCAAATTGATATTTTGTTGCAACAGGCAACAGGCGTCAAGCAACAAGCAACAAGCAACAGGCAACAGGCAACAGGCGTCAAGCAACAAGCAACAGGCAACAGGCAACAGGCAACAGGCAACAGGCAACAGGCAACAGGCAACAGGCAACATGCAACAGGCAACAGGCAACAGGTAACAGGCAACAAGCAACAGGCAACAGGCAACAGGCAACAGGCAACAGGCAACAGGCAGCAGGCAACAGGCAACAGGCAAAAGGCAACAGGCAACAGACAACAGGCGACAGGCAACAAGCGACAGGCAACAGGCAACAAGCGACAAGCAACAGGCAACAGGCAACAAGCAACAGGCAACAGGCAACAGGCAACAGGCAACAGGCAACAGGCAACAGGCAACAGGCAACAGGCAACAGGCAACAGGCAACAGGCAACAGGCAACAGACAACAGGCGACAGGCAACAAGCGACAGGCAACAGGCAACAGGCAACAAGCGACAAGCAACAGGCAACAGGCAACAGGCAACAAGCAACAGCCAACAGGCAACAGGCAGCGAGCAACAGGCAACAAGCAACAAGCAACAGGCAACAAGCAACAGGCAACAGGCGACAGTCAACAGGCAACATGCAACAGGCAACAGGCAACAGGCGACAGGCAACAGGCAACAAGCAATTCTGTCGAGTGGTTCTCATTCACTTCATTTTCAGCTTTGTTCTCGCATTTCTGTTGGTATCGGCCGTTGGTTACATCGACGTTGCGTTGTCTTGTTGCGTTGTCTCCACTGAGACGCATTACGTTTCGCTGGCATATAGCAATACGGATTTAGGATCCTTGATCAATATGCCCTGCATCGAATCCGCCGGAAAAGTTGCTGCTTGGCATATTTTGCTGAATAGCTGGCACATGATCTGTGATGAAAAAGATGGTCAACATCTCGACTGAAATGAAGTCTATCCCTGACGCTTTATCGTAGGGAGCTGTCCTCTATGCTCGGACACTTTAGGTTTTTAAGATAAAACTCAAAAAATATCGGGTTTATTATATCTATTTTTACTTTAATGTGGAGAAAAACAATATTATAAGCAAAAAATACTAAGTGGTAACAAAATTTCCGCTGCAAGGGTAATTTTGAAAGTAGATAGCTAGATACTAGTGTTTTGTGTACAAATTAGTTCAAATCGAAAGCTGTCCTCTATGCTCGGACATGATAAATTGATCTATTGAAACCAGCATTAATAGAAGAAAACTATCCTAGAACAATTCAAAATTCCAGTGTCCAGCACAAATCTTGTGAGTGCAGTCCTTGCAGGTTTGCTCCCAAGCAACAATGTGAGTTTTATTGTACTCTTATGGGGGTCTTCAAGACCATTTTTGGTCTTAAATACTATCATAAGGGTGTAATAAAACCCAAATCGTTATTTGGGCTGTGTATAAGTGAATAATGTAATATTCAAATAAATTTTTGTTGACTTTGCTAGTAATGCGTAATGCACATGAAAATGTACGCGGCAACTCCATTTACAGGGCACGTTGATAGGTTGTCATCAAATTGATATTTTGTTGCAACAGGCAACAGGCGTCAAGCAACGAGCACAAGCAACAAGCAACAAGCAACAAGCAACAAGCAACAAGCAACAAGCAACAAGCAACAAGCAACAGGCAACAAGCAACAAGCAACAAGCAACAAGTAACAAGCAACAGGCGACAGGCAACAGGCAATAGGCAACAGGCAACAGGCAACAGGCAACAGGCAGCAGGCAACAGGCAACAGGCAACAGGCAACAGGCAACAGGCAACAGGCAACAGGCAACAGGCAACAGGCAACAGGCAACAAGCATCAAGCAATAGGCAACAGGCAACAGGCAACAAGCAACATGCAACAAGCAACAGGCAACAGGCAACAGGCAACAGGAAACATGCAACAGGCAACAGGCAACATGCAACAAGCAACAGGCAACAAGCAACAAGCAATAGGCAACAGGCAACAGGCAACAGGCAACAGGCAACAGGCAACAGGCAACAGGCAACAGGCAACAGGCAACAGGCAACAGGCAACAGGCAACAGGCAACAGGCAACAGGCAACAGGCGACAGGCAACAGGCAACAGGCAACAAGCATCAAGCAATAGGCGACAGGCAACAGGCAACAGGCAACATGCAACAAGCAACAGGCAACAGGCAACAGGAAACATGCAACAGGCAACAGGCAACATGCAACAAGCAACAGGCAACAAGCAACAAGCAATAGGCAACAGGCAACAGGCAACAGGCAACAGGCAACAGGCAACAGGCAACAGGCAACAGGCAACAGGCAACAGGCAACAGGCAACAGGCAACAGGCAACAGGCAACAGGCAACAGGCAACAGGCAACGGGCAACAGGCAACAGGCAACAGGCAACAGGCAACAAGCAACAGGCAACAGGCAACAGGCAGCAGGCAACATGAAACAGGCAACAGGCAACAGGCAACAAGCAACAAGCAACAAGCAACGGGCAAAAGGCAACAGGCAACAGGCAACAGCAACAGGCAACAGGCGACAGGCAACAGGCAACAAGCGACAGGCAACAGGCAACAGGCAACAGGCAACAAGCGACAAGCAACAGGCAACAGGCAACAAGCGACAAGCAACAGGCAACAGGCAACAAGAAACAGGCAACAAGCAACAGGCAACATGCGACAGGCAACAGCAACAGGCAACAGGCAACAGGCAACAGGCGACAGGCAACAAGCAACAAGCAACAAGCAACAAGCAACAAGCAACAAGCAACAGCCAACAGGCAACAAGCAGCGGGCAACAAGCAGCGGGCAACAGGCAACAAGCAACAGGCAACAGGCAACATCCACTCCAAGATCTTTTGTTTCTTCTGATTCGTTGAGCACTTCAAGTACATTTTTGTCCTAGAAACGGAAGTTCGGGATGCTCACATCTGTATGATGGTACCAGATGAAATCTTTCCGAATGAGACTGAGGCGAACTAGTGCGAAACGCGCTTTTGAAGAAATCAGCAGTAGCATGCAACACATTCTTTGTACTCCACGTTAGTCGGAGTGCGCGTTTTGATGGATCTTCGGGCTCTAATGAAAACCCTAAACAACAATGGATTTAGCTTCAAGTATGATTGCAATAATCTATACCTGTAAATAAAAATATCTGTCTGTATGTTACTTATAAATTCGGAAACTACTGAACCGATCGGCGTGAAAATTTATATGCAGGGTTTTTTTGAGGCCGTGGAAGGTTCTTATGATGGCTAGAGACCCCTCCTTTGGCTCCCATACAAATGAAACACAAATTTTCTCATAACTCGAGAATTAATCAAGCAAATGGTACCAAATTTGGTATGTGGGGGCTGCTGAAAGCAGAATTTTTTTCTCTGGTGATTTGAAACTCCTTCCCCTTCTGAAAGGGGGAGCTCCCATACAAATGAAATACAAATCTCATAATTCGAGAACTAATCAAGTAAATGGAACCGAATTTGTCATGTGGGAATCCAAAAATCCAAAGGATTTTTTTCTATGATGCTTTGAGACTCCTCACCTCCCTGGTAGGGGGGGGGGATGGGGCGACTATCATATAAATAAAACAGAAATTTTTGCGTAACTAAAAAACTAATCGAACTAGAGAAACTTTTAGACTCTTTCCATATTAGTCAACAACAAGACCACCAAAAACTACCTATAGTAGCACTATAGGTGGTATTCCGCGAAACAATATATTCCGCGTTATGGTTAACCGACAATTGGTTTTCCGCGAAATGATATTCGGCGAAATGTTATATTAATCACGGCAAATATTTAAATGCTATCAGATCTATTTTATCTGGCGTAGCAATGGGGGCAGTTGTTTTCTACTTTACTGTGAGGAAAAATTGAAAATTTGTATATTAAACTAGCCATGGATTCATAGTTCCGTAACTGCCAAAATGAATCATCTAAGGTTAAACTGCTCAGAAACTTGCAAAACTCGAGATCCTGACAAAGATGATGATGATGGATCCCACCTCATTCCCCTACAAAGGTTTGAGATAGTCGATTTATCTAATAGATAATTAGTGAATATACATTTGAACCAGGTAGGCAAACAAAACGATCTGGTTTTTGACACAGATATACATTCCTGCGATAGTATTCAAATACAAGTTATAACTATTAAAAATATATAATTTTTCAAGTTATTGCCAAACCAAGAATCTCCAGTATCAATTTGCAACCTTCTGCCAGTTACCAAGATGTTCATATCATTTTGGTCAAGCCGATACCCAGTTTAGCCCGCTACTAAGTCGACGCAGTCCCGACGAGGCCATTCCCGCTGTAATCAGCAAGCAAAGCGAAGTCCAACCTTCAACCTAGTATGAGACTTATAAGGGCATCCCCACCCAGAAAAATCAAGAAAATTTCCAACCCGAAAAAATCCTTGACAGGCTAGGAAAATATACATCTAATAACAAGCAGAAGCATCCAAATCTTCATGAACACTCACGAATTTGTCAATTACTAGTAGTAAAGTCCAGCAACAAGCAACAAGCAACAAGCAATAGGCAACAAGCAATAGGCAACAGGCAACAGGCAACAAGCAACAAACAACAGGCAACAGGCAACAGGCAACAGGCAACATGCGACAGGCAACAGCAACAGGCAACAGGCAACATGCGACAGGCAACAGCAACAGGCAACAGGCAACAGGCAACAGGCAACAGGCAACAGGCAACAGGCAACAGGCAACAGGCAACAAGCAACAGGCAATAGGCAACAGGCGACAGGCAACAGGCAACAAGCAACAAGCAACAGCCAACAGGCAACAAGCAACAGGCAACAGGCAACAGGCAACAGGCAACAGGCAACAGGCAGCAGGCAACAGGCAACAGGCAATAGGCAACAGGCAACAGGCAACAGGCAACAGGCAAAAGGCAACAGGCAACAGGCAACAGGCAACAGGAGACAGGCAACAGGAAACAGGCAACAGGCAACAGGCAACATGCAACAAGCAACAGGCAACAGGCAACAGGCAACAGGCAACAGGCAACAAGCAACATGCAACAGGCAACAGGCAATGGGCAGCAGGCAACAGGCAACAAGCAACAAGCAACGGGCAAAAGGCAACAGGCAAAAGGCAACAGGCAACAGGCAACAGGCAACAGGCAACAGGCAGCAAGCGACAGGCAACAGGCAACAGGCAACAAGCGACAAGCAACAGGCAACAGGCAACAAGCAACAGCCAACAGGCAACAGGCAGCGGGCAACAGGCAACAAGCAACAAGCAACAGGCAACAAGCAACAGGCAACAGGCGACAGGCAACAGGCGACGGGCAACAGCAACAGGCAACAGCAACAGGCAACAAGCAATTCTGTCGAGTGGTTCTCATTCACTTCATTTTCATCTTTGTTCTCGCATTTCTGTTGGTATTGGCCGTTGGTTACATCGACGTTGGAGTTTCTCGTTAGATATCCAATTGTCAGGCCCGAATGATAACTTGTCGCACTTGTTGCGTTGTCTCCACTGAGACGCATTACGTTTCGCTGGCATATAGCAATACGGATTTAGGATCATTAATCAATATGCCCTGCATCGAATCCGCCGGAAAAGTTGCTGCTTGGCATATTTTGCTGAATAGCTGGCACATGATCTGTGATGAAAAAGATGGTCAACATCTCGACTGAAATGAAGTCTATCCCTGACGCTTTATCGTAGGGAGCTGTCCTCTATGCTCGGACACTTTAGGTTTTTAAGATAAAACTCAAAAAATATCGGGTTTATTATATCAATTTTCACTTTAATGTGGAGAAAAACAATATTATAAGCAAAAAATACTAAGTGGTAACAAAATTTCCGCTGCAAGGGTAATTTTGAAAGTAGATAGCTAGATACTAGTGTTTTGTGTACAAATTAGTTCAAATCGAAAGCTGTCCTCTATGCTCGGACATGATAAATTGATCTATTGAAACCAGCATTAATAGAAGAAAACTATCCTAGAACAATTCAAAATTCCAGTGTCCAGCACAAATCTTGTGAGTGCAGTCCTTGCAGGTTTGCTCCCAAGCAACAATGTGAGTTTTATTGTACTCTTATGGGGGTCTTCAAGACCATTTTTGGTCTTAAATACTATCATAAGGGTGTAATAAAACCCAAATTGTTATTTGGGCTGTGTATAAGTGAATAATGTAATATTCAAATAAATTTTTGTTGACTTTGCTAGTAATGCGTAATGCACATGAAAATGTACGCGGCAACTCCATTTACAGGGCACGTTGATAGGTTGTCATCAAATTGATATTTTGTTGCAACAGGCAACAGGCAACAGGCAACAGGCAACAGGCAACAGGCAACAGGCAACAGGCAACAGGCAACAGGCAACAGGCAACAGGCAACAGGCAACAGGCAACAGGCAACAGGCAACAGGCAACAGGCAACGGGCAACAGGCAACAGGCAACAGGCAACAGGCAACAGGCAACAGGCAACAGGCAACAGGCAACAGGCAACAGGCAACAGGCAACAGGCAACAGGCAACAGGCAACAGGCAACAGGCAACAGGCAACAGGCAACAGGCAACATGCAGCAGTCAACAGGCAACAAGCAATAGGCAACAGGCAACAGGCAACATGCAACAGGCAACAAGCAACAGGCAACAGGCAACAGGCAACAGGCAACAGGCAACAGGCAACAGGCAACAGGCAACAGGCAACAGGCAACAGGCAACAGGCAACAGGCAACAGGCAACAGGCAACAGGCAACAGGCAACAGACAACAGGCAACAGGCAACAGGCAACGGGCAACAGGCAACAGGCAACGGGCAACAGGCAACAGGCAACGGGCAACAGGCAACAGGCAACAGGCAACAGGCAACAGGCAACAGGCAGCAGGCAACAGGCAACGGGCAACAGGCAACAGACAACAGGCAACAAGCAACAGGCAACAGGCAACAGGCAACAGGCAGCAGGCAACATGAAACAGGCAACAGGCAACAGGCAACAAGCAACAAGCAACAAGCAACGGGCAAAAGGCAACAGGCAACAGGCAACAGGCAACAGGCAACAGGCGACAGGCAACAGGCAACAAGCGACAGGCAACAGGCAACAGGCAACAGGCAACAAGCGACAAGCAACAGGCAACAGGCAACAAGAAACAGGCAACAAGCAACAGGCAACATGCGACAGGCAACAGCAACAGGCAACAGGCAACAGGCAACAGGCAACAGGCGACAGGCAACAAGCAACAAGCAACAAGCAACAGCCAACAGGCAACAAGCAGCGGGCAACAAGCAGCGGGTAACAGGCAACAAGCAACAGGCAACATCCACTCCAAGATCTTTTGTTTCTTCTGATTCGTTGAGCACTTCAAGTACATTTTTGTCCTAGAAACGGAAGTTCGGGATGCTCACATCTGTATGATGGTACCAGATGAAATCTTTCCGAATGAGACTGAGGCGAACTAGTGCGAAACGCGCTTTTGAAGAAATCAGCAGTAGCATGCAACACATTCTTTGTACTCCACGTTAGTCGGAGTGCGCGTTTTGATGGATCTTCGGGCTCTAATGAAAACCCTAAACAACAATGGATTTAGCTTCAAGTATGATTGCAATAATCTATACCTGTAAATAAAAATATCTGTCTGTATGTTACTTATAAATTCGGAAACTACTGAACCGATCGGCGTGAAAATTTATATGCAGGGTTTTTTTGAGGCCGTGGAAGGTTCTTATGATGGCTAGAGACCCCTCCTTTGGCTCCCATACAAATGAAACACAAATTTTCTCATAACTCGAGAATTAATCAAGCAAATGGTACCAAATTTGGTATGTGGGGGCTGCTGAAAGCAGAATTTTTTTCTCTGGTGATTTGAAACTCCTTCCCCTTCTGAAAGGGGGAGCTCCCATACAAATGAAATACAAATCTCATAATTCGAGAACTAATCAAGTAAATGGAACCGAATTTGTCATGTGGGAATCCAAAAATCCAAAGGATTTTTTTCTATGATGCTTTGAGACTCCTCACCTCCCTGGTAGGGGGGGGGGGATGGGGCGACTATCATATAAATAAAACAGAAATTTTTGCGTAACTAAAAAACTAATCGAACTAGAGAAACTTTTAGACTCTTTCCATATTAGTCAACAACAAGACCACCAAAAACTACCTATAGTAGCACTATAGGTGGTATTCCGCGAAACAATATATTCCGCGTTATGGTTAACCGACAATTGGTTTTCCGCGAAATGATATTCGGCGAAATGTTATATTAATCACGGCAAATATTTAAATGCTATCAGATCTATTTTATCTGGCGTAGCAATGGGGGCAGTTGTTTTCTACTTTACTGTGAGGAAAAATTGAAAATTTGTATATTAAACTAGCCATGGATTCATAGTTCCGTAACTGCCAAAATGAATCATCTAAGGTTAAACTGCTCAGAAACTTGCAAAACTCGAGATCCTGACAAAGATGATGATGATGGATCCCACCTCATTCCCCTACAAAGGTTTGAGATAGTCGAATTATCTAATAGATAATTAGTGAATATACATTTGAACCAGGTAGGCAAACAAAACGATCTGGTTTTTGACACAGATATACATTCCTGCGATAGTATTCAAATACAAGTTATAACTATTAAAAATATATAATTTTTCAAGTTATTGCCAAACCAAGAATCTCCAGTATCAATTTGCAACCTTCTGCCAGTTACCAAGATGTTCATATCATTTTGGTCAAGCCGATACCCAGTTTAGCCCGCTACTAAGTCGACGCAGTCCCGACGAGGCCATTCCCGCTGTAATCAGCAAGCAAAGCGAAGTCCAACCTTCAACCTAGTATGAGACTTATAAGGGCATCCCCACCCAGAAAAATCAAGAAAATTTCCAACCCGAAAAAATCCTTGACAGGCTAGGAAAATATACATCTAATAACAAGCAGAAGCATCCAAATCTTCATGAACACTCACGAATTTGTCAATTACTAGTAGTAAAGTCCAGCAACAAGCAACAAGCAACAAGCAATAGGCAACAAGCAATAGGCAACAGGCAACAGGCAACAAGCAACAAACAACAGGCAACAGGCAACAGGCAACAGGCAACAGGCAACAGGCAACATGCGACAGGCAGCAGCAACAGGCAACAGGCAACGTGCGACAGGCTACAGCAACAGGCAACAGGCAACAGGCAACAGGCAACAGGCAACAGGCAACAGGCAACAGGCAACAAGCAACAGGCAATAGGCAACAGGCGACAGGCAACAGGCAACAAGCAACAAGCAACAGCCAACAGGCAACAAGCAACAGGCAACAGGCAACAGGCAACAGGCAACATGCAACAGGCAACAGGCGACAGGCAACAGCAACAGGCAACAGCAACAGGCAACAGGCAACAGGCAACAGGCAAAAGGCAACAGGCAGCAGGCGACAGGCAACAGGCAACAGGCAACAGGCAACAGGCAACAGGCAACAGGCAACAGGCAACAGGCAACAGGCAACAGGGAACAGGCAACAGGCAACAGGCAACAGGGAACAGGCAACAAGATCAAGTAAATGGAACCGAATTTGTCATGTGGGAATCCAAAAATCCAAAGGATTTTTTTCTATGATGCTTTGAGACTCCTCACCTCCCTGGTAGGGGGGGGGGGGGATGGGGCGACTATCATATAAATAAAACAGAAATTTTTGCGTAACTAAAAAACTAATCGAACTAGAGAAACTTTTAGACTCTTTCCATATTAGTCAACAACAAGACCACCAAAAACTACCTATAGTAGCACTATAGGTGGTATTCCGCGAAACAATATATTCCGCGTTATGGTTAACCGACAATTGGTTTTCCGCGAAATGATATTCGGCGAAATGTTATATTAATCACGGCAAATATTTAAATGCTATCAGATCTATTTTATCTGGCGTAGCAATGGGGGCAGTTGTTTTCTACTTTACTGTGAGGAAAAATTGAAAATTTGTATATTAAACTAGCCATGGATTCATAGTTCCGTAACTGCCAAAATGAATCATCTAAGGTTAAACTGCTCAGAAACTTGCAAAACTCGAGATCCTGACAAAGATGATGATGATGGATCCCACCTCATTCCCCTACAAAGGTTTGAGATAGTCGAATTATCTAATAGATAATTAGTGAATATACATTTGAACCAGGTAGGCAAACAAAACGATCTGGTTTTTGACACAGATATACATTCCTGCGATAGTATTCAAATACAAGTTATAACTATTAAAAATATATAATTTTTCAAGTTATTGCCAAACCAAGAATCTCCAGTATCAATTTGCAACCTTCTGCCAGTTACCAAGATGTTCATATCATTTTGGTCAAGCCGATACCCAGTTTAGCCCGCTACTAAGTCGACGCAGTCCCGACGAGGCCATTCCCGCTGTAATCAGCAAGCAAAGCGAAGTCCAACCTTCAACCTAGTATGAGACTTATAAGGGCATCCCCACCCAGAAAAATCAAGAAAATTTCCAACCCGAAAAAATCCTTGACAGGCTAGGAAAATATACATCTAATAACAAGCAGAAGCATCCAAATCTTCATGAACACTCACGAATTTGTCAATTACTAGTAGTAAAGTCCAGCAACAAGCAACAAGCAATAGGCAACAAGCAATAGGCAACAGGCAACAGGCAACAAGCAACAAACAACAGGCAACAGGCAACAGGCAACAGGCAACAGGCAACAGGCAACAGGCAACATGCGACAGGCAGCAGCAACAGGCAACAGGCAACAGGCAACGTGCGACAGGCAACAGCAACAGGCAACAGCAACAGGCAACAGGCAACAGGCAAAAGGCAACAGGCAGCAGGCGACAGGCAACAGGCAACAGGCAACAGGCGACAGGCAACAGGCAACAGGCAACAGGCAACAGGCAACAGGGAACAGGCAACAGGCAACAGGGAACAGGCAACAAGAAACAGGCAACATGCGACTGGCAACAGCAACAGGCAACAGCAACAGGCAACAAGCAACAGGCAACAAGCAACAGGCAACAGGCGACAGGCAACAGGCAGCAGGCAACAGGCAACAAGCAACAAGCAACATGCAACAGGCAATAGGAAACAGGCAACAAGAAACAGGCAACAGGCAGCAGGTAACAGGCAACAGGCAACAGGTAACAGGCAACATGCGACTGGCAACAGCAACAGGCAACAAGCAACAAGCAATAGGCAACAGGCAACAGGCAACAGGCAACATGCAACAAGCAACAAGCAATAAGCAATAGGCAATAGGCCACAGGCAACAGGCAACAGGCAACAAGCAACAGGCAACAGGCAACAGGCGACAGGCAACAGGCAACAAGCAACAAGCAACATGCAACAGGCAATAGGAAACAGGCAACAAGAAACAGGCAACAGGCAGCAGGTAACAGGCAACAGGCAACAGGTAACAGGCAACATGCGACTGGCAACAGCAACAGGCAACAAGCAACAAGCAATAGGCAACAGGCAACAGGCAACAGGCAACATGCAACAAGCAACAAGCAATAAGCAATAGGCAATAGGCCACAGGCAACAGGCAACAAGCAACAGGCAACAGGCAACAGGCGACAGGCAACGAGCAACAAGCCTGTTGCCACAGACAACAGGCAACAGGCAGCAGGAAACAGGCAACAAGCGACAGGCAACAGGCAACAGGCAACAAGCGACAGGCAACAGGCAACAGGCAACAGGCAACAGGCAACAGGCAGCAGGCAACAGAAAACAAGCCTGTTGCTACAGGCAACAAGCGACAGGCAACAAGCAACAAGCAACAGGCAACAGGCAACAGGCAACAAGCGACAGGCAACAGGCAACATGCGACAGGCAACAGCAACAGGCAACAGGAAACAGGCTACAGGCAACAGACAAGAAGCAACAGGCAACAGGCAACAGGCAACAGGCAACAGGCAACAGGCAACAGGCAACAGGCAACAGGCAGCAGGTAACAGGCAACAAGCAACAAGCAACAGCCAACATGCGACAGGCAACAGCAACAGGCAACAGGAAACAAGCAACAGGCAACAGGCAACATGCAACAGGCAACAGGCAACAAGCAACAAGCAACAGGCAACAGGCAGCAGGCAACAGGCAACAGGCAGCAGGCAACAGGCAACAGAAAACAAGCCTGTTGCTACAGACAACAGGCAACAGGCAACAGGCAACAAGCGACAGGCAACAGGCAACAGGCAACAGGCAACAGGCAACAAGCAACAGGCAACAGGCAACAGGCGACAGGCGACAGGCAACAAGCAACAAGCAACGGGCAAAAGGCAACAGGCAACAGGCAACAGGCAACAGGCAACAAGCAACAGGCAACAGGCAACAGGCAACAGGCAACAGGCAACAGGCAACATGCAACAAGCAACAAGCAACGGGCAAAAGGCAACAGGCAACAGGCAACAGGCAACAGGCAACAGGCAACAAGCAATTCTGTCGAGTGGTTCTCATTCACTTCATTTTCATCTTTGTTCTCGCATTTCTGTTGGTATCGGCCGTTGGTTACATCGACGTTGGAGTTTCTCGTTAGATATCCAATTGTCAGGCCCGAATGATAACTTGTCGCACTTGTTGCGTTGTCTCCACTGAGACGCATTACGTTTCGCTGGCATATAGCAATGCGGATTTAGGATCCTTGATCAATATGCCCTGCATCGAATCCGCCGGAAAAGTTGCTGCTTGGCATATTTTGCTGAATAGCTGGCACATGATCTGTGATGAAAAAGATGGTCAACATCTCGACTGAAATGAAGTCTATCCCTGACGCTTTATCGTAGGGAGAAGTCCTCTATGCTCGGACACTTTAGGTTTTTAAGATAAAACTCAAAAAATATCGGGTCTATTATATCAATTTTCACTTTAATGTGGAGAAAAACAATATTATAAGCAAAAAATACTAAGTGGTAACAAAATTTGCGCTGCAAGGTGAATTTTGAAAGTAGATAGCTAGATACTAGTATTTTGTGTGCAAATTAGCTCAAATCGAAAGCTGTCCTCTATGCTCGGACATGATAAATTGATCTATTAAAACCAGCATCAATAGAAGAAAACTATCCTAGAACAATTCAAAATTCCAGTGTCCAGCACAAATCTTGTGAGTGCAGTCCTTGCAGGTTTGCTGTGTATAAGTGAATAATGTAATATTCAAATAAATTTTTTGTTGACTTTGCTAGTAATGCGTAATGCACATGAAAATGTACGCGGCAACTCCATTTACAGGGCACGTTGATAGGTTGTCATCAAATTGATATTTTGTTGCAACAGGCAACAGGCGTCAAGCAACGAGCACAAGCAACAAGCAACAAGCAACAAGCAACAAGCAACAAGCAACAAGCAACAAGCAACAAGCAACAAGCAACAGGCAACAGGCAACAGGCAACAGGCAACAGGCAACATGCGACAGGCAACAGGCAACAGGCAACAGGCGACAGGCGGCAGGCAACAGGCAACAAGCAACAGGCAACAGGCAACAGGCAACAGGCGACAGGCAACAGGCGACAGGCAACAGGCGACAGGCAACAGGCGACAGGCAACAGGCGACAGGCAACAGGCAACAAGCAACAAGCAACAGGCAACAGGCAACAGGCAACAAGCAACAGGCAACAGGCAACAGGTAACAGGCAACAAGCAACAGGCAACAAGCGACAGGCAACAGGCAACAGGCAACAGGCAACAAGCAACAGGCAACAAGCGACAGGCAACAGGCAACAGGCAACAGGCAACAGGCAACAGGCAACAAGCAACAACAGGCAACGGGCAACAGGCAACAGGCAACAAGCATCAAGCAATAGGCAACAGGCAACAGGCAACAGGCAACATGCAACAAGCAACAGGCAACAAGCAACAAGCAATAGGCAGCAGGCAACAGGCAACAGGCAACAGGCAACAGGCAACAAGCAACAAGCAACAGGCAACAGGCAATACAAGAAAACTATCCTAGAACAATTCAAAATTCCAGCGTCCAGCACAAATCTTGTGAGTGCAGTCCTTGCAGGATTGCTGTGTAAAAGTGAATAATGTAATATTCAAAATTTTTCTTGACTTTGCTAGTAATGCGTAATGCACATGAAAAAGTACGCGGCAACTCCATTCACAGGGCACGTTGATAGGTTGTCATCAAATTGATGGCAACAGGCAACAGGCAACAGGCAACAGGAAACAGGCAACAGGCAACAGGCAACAGGCGACAGGCAACAGGCAACAGGCAACAGGCAACAGGCAACAGGCAACAGGCAACAGGCAACAAGCATCAAGCAATAGGCAACAGGCAACAGGCAACAGGCAACAGGCAACAGGCAACATGCAACATGCAACATGCAACAAGCAACAGGCAACAAGCAACAAGCAATAGGCAACAGGCAACAGGCAACAGGCAACAGGCAACAGGCAACAGGCAACAGGCAACAGGCAACAGGCAACAGGCAACATGCTACAGGCAACAAGCAACAAGCCTGTTGCCACAGGCAACAGGCAACAGGCAACGGGCAACAGGCAACAAGCAACAAGCAACAAGCAACAGGCAACAGGCGACAGGCAACAGGAAACAGGCAACAGGCAACAAGCAACAGGCAACAGGCAACAGGCAACAAGCAACAGGCAACAAGCAACAGGCAACAAGCAACAGGCAACAGGCAACAGGAAACAGGCAACAGGCAAAAGGCAACAGGCAACAAGCAACAGGCAACAGGCAGCAGACAACAGGCGGCAGGCAACAGGCAACAGGCAACAGGCAACAAGCGACAAGCAACAGGCAACAGGCAACAAGCAACAGCCAACAGGCAACAGGCAGCGGGCAACAGGCAACAAGCAACAAGCAACAGGCAACAAGCAACAGGCAACAGGCGACAGGCAACAGGCGACAGCCAACAGCAACAGGCAACAGCAACAGGCAACAGGCGACAGGCAACAGGCGACAGCCAACAGCAACAGGCAACAGCAACAGGCAACAGCAACAGGCAACAAACAATTCTGTCGAGTGGTTCTCATTCACTTCATTTTCATCTTTGTTCTCGCATTTCTGTTGGTATCGGCCGTTGGTTACATCGACGTTGGAGTTTCTCGTTAGATATCCAATTGTCAGGCCCGAATGATAACTTGTCGCACTTGTTGCGTTGTCTCCACTGAGACGCATTACGTTTCGCTGGCATATAGCAATACGGATTTAGGATCCTTGATCAATATGCCCTGCATCGAATCCGCCGGAAAAGTTGCTGCTTGGCATATTTTGCTGAATAGCTGGCACATGATCTGTGATGAAAAAGATGGTCAACATCTCGACTGAAATGAAGTCTATCCCTGACGCTTTATCGTAGGGAGAAGTCCTCTATGCTCAGACACTTTAGGTTTTTAAGATAAAACTCAAAAAATATCGGGTTTATTATATCAATTTTCACTTTAATGTGGAGAAAAACAATATTATAAGCAAAAAATACTAAGTGGTAACAAAATTTGCGCTGCAAGGGTAATTTTGAAAGTAGATAGCTAGATACTAGTATTTTGTGTACAAATTAGCTCAAATCGAAAGCTGTCCTCTATGCTCGGACATGATAAATGGATCTATTGAAACCAGCATCAATAGAAGAAAACTATCCTAGAACAATTCAAAATTCCAGTGTCCAGCACAAATCTTGTGAGTGCAGTCCTTGCAGGTTTGCTGTGTATAAGTGAATAATGTAATACCATGGTGCATCAAAATCCGGACGGTACCAATATCCGGACACCTTCACTAATTTATCCTTATTAAGTAATAATATATACAATTTATGAGGTGCAGTTATCTGGATTAATTTGCAAATATATCTAAGAGCGTTTAAACATAATCGGTGGTTAAGCAGGCTGCGCGAAATAACTTAAATAAATCCAAACGTAACGTTGGAGTCGAACAGTGTCTTTTTTCTGCGAATTTTTCTCAGATTACTAAACAGTAGTGTTTTCGCGATTTAAGGTCTTGGGAGCTTATTATTACAAAGAAATCAACTTTTTAGGCTTAGTATCAACAAAGAAGGTTAGTTTTAATTAGTTGAGACGGTGTCATTCATTAATGTGTTGAAATAAAGTGCATTTTTATAAATAATTTCGCTGTCCGGATATAAAACCATGTTTTTAAATCCGGACATGTTTGACTATTGATGGTAACTACCTAACGTTTTCCTTAGCAAATGCAAAAGGACACGTTGAATCAGGCATAAGGTGTTGTAAAAGAAGGAGTCTCGATCCTTGGAACCTTCAAAATATTTGGAAATCCAAAATACTTCCAGACATTTAATGTAGAAGTACTTAATCACTTTCGTTCTCTGGTTAGGTAAGTGGGTCAGTGTAGCACTTGACTAAAATCGTACAGTTAATGACACCAAAGTGGCATTAAAATTAAAAAAAAATGTATAGAGAGATGATTATTTAATACTATATTTTACAAGTGATAAGTTGATAGGCATATATTTCTTAGAAAAAATACGAGAAAGTTTTGCCTGTCCGGAAAACGATTCAAAAGTGTCCGGATATTGATTCACTGAGATGTGAGGTGTCCGGATTTATGAACAAGACAACCCTGTTTATTTCTCTTATTTTAATGTGCTTTATTGACTTTTCATTGTAAAATTGACGTGTTATTGCAAATTTAAGCTTTATATTTGATTATAGTACAAAGCAATTACTAGAATGTTGCGAAATTATTGTTTACGGAGCATATTAAACATATGACCTGCTTAAGTGTCCGGATATTGATGCAGCATGGTATTCAAATAAATTTTTTGTTGACTTTGCTAGTAATGCGCAATGCACATGAAAATGTACGCGGCAACTCCATTTACAGGGCACGTTGATAGGTTGTCATCAAATTGATATTTTGTTGCAACAGGCAACAGGCGTCAAGCAACGAGCACAAGCAACAAGCAACAAGCAACAAGCAACAAGCGAACAAGCGTCAAGCAATAGGCAGCAGGCAACAGGCAACAGGCGACAGGCAACAGGCAACAGGAAACAGGCAACAGGCAACAGGCAACAGTCAACAGTCAACAGGCAACAGGCAACAGGCAACAGGCAACAGGCAACAAGCAACAAGCAACAAGCAACAAGCAACAAGCAACAGGCAACAGGCAACAAACAACAGGCAACATGCAACAGGCAACAGCAACAGGCAACAAGCAACAGGCAACAGGCAACAGGCAACAGGCAACAGCAACAGGCAACAGCAACAGGCAACAGGCAACATGCAACAAGCAACAGGCAACAGGCAACAGGCAACAGGCAACATGCAACAAGCAACAAACAATACAGGTATACCTCCATAGTACGTACCCTCGCTAGTACGTACCCTCGATAATACGTACCCTCCATAATACGTACATTTTGCCTCGATAGTACGTACATTTTCCAGCAATGATTTTTTTTATTTTCTAAATAAAGCAGAAACTTTTTTATGAATATTTATGAGTCAATAAAAGCAAATACGTATTCAATAATTCTAAATTTTTGAATAATATCATTTAGGCTTATACAAATTTGAAAAAAAGTTTATATCCTGGTCTCAAAATATTGTTCAAGGGGGGGGCAAGAAAAAAATAATAACATCAAACCTTCAATAACTAAACAAAAAAGAAGAAACCAGCGTTTATTTATCCATATTATTAAAAATTTAATACAAAAATTTTGTATAGTACTTAAATTTCAGTTCAAACCAAACCAAACCATTTTTTATATGCCAGGAGGGCATTGGGTTAAAAGGCCACTGCGCCACTCTAAACCAAACATCAAAACTATTAACAAACTTCAAAATTTTTCAACCCAAGCACATAAAGTAAGCATTCTGGTAGAGATTTGATAATAGTGGAGTGCCACAGGATCGCCACAAACGTGTAACTTCATTTGAATTTTGCTTTGAATTTGTGTGTCAGTCTAAATCCGTATCATTTACTAGATCAGAACTCGGTAACCACGAAAGAGTATCGCAATCTAATCATAGTGTGAAAATGGGCGTTCAGGCCCTACAACTTTTTTACTTGGAGTGCTGTGCTACCGACATGTTTTAAGAAAACATATTTCTGAAACTATTCACGTTTGAAACCGCTTGTTTCTTGGTCAACGTTTTAGTCATGAATATCAGGCCATTCCTCAGCTGGTGCTTATTCTCCAACAATAACGTGTTTATCTTTGTATATGCAAACCATTTCGAAAATTTCATGTTTCGAACAGTTCAGTGACGTCCTTTCTGCATGCATCTAGTGCATGATAAAAAACTGTATCTTTGAGTTTTACGTTCCCAACATTCAAAATTAGGGTATGTACCTGGACACTACAGAATAAAACGGCCGATTTGAAGCCCTGAAAGCACCGATAGTTGATATTCCGGAGTGTCTAATTTGTCGTATTTCTATTTTTATCTTATCTAATATCTATGACCGGAAAAAATAATACCACTGCAATTCGGATTACCTCCGACAAAAGCGGTACCGAATTTCACTCATATATTGTTTAATTGCTTTTGCCTCAAACTAATTCGGTTCTTTTAAAACAAGTTGAATTAAAATGACACGAAATTTAAAGCAAATGGAGCCAAAAATCTGATTGCAAGCACACACTTTAAAAAAAGTACCGAGTTCGGTAAAATATCGTAAATTTTACCGAACTCTGCGCAGCAGAACGTTCGGTAAAAAAATTTTATGATGCCAAACATTACTAATGATCCGTAAACGTCGATTGGCACCATCGAATTTTACCGAACGTTCGGCTGCTCAGAGTTCGGTAAAAAAAAATTTAAGTGTGGCACACCAATTTTTGTCGTCGGTAACTTAAAGGTCAAGCAAAATAGTCGCCTGGGACTTGCAGCAAAAACCAGCTTAGTTGGTGAAAGAAAGTTGATCAAGACTAACGGGATAACTGCTTTAATTTTGCACATATTAGATAATTTAGAGATGTGCACTCGTTGAACTGTAAAAAATCTGCTTATCACTAAAGAACGCAACATAATAATGTAAAACTTTATTTTTTCGCCCCTTCACAGTTCGAAAATTTTTGAAGGGGGGGGGGGGGGGCGACATAAACTTTTTTTCAAATTTGTATAAGCCTTATTTCTGTTATGTAAAAACCATTACTTTAAAATTAAAAATAATTCCTAAATAGTAAATTAATCAAATATACATTCTAAATAACAGTTATTTTAGCATTGTGATTTTGCAGATTTTTGCTCAGGGAATTAACCTTTTCTGCTATTCACAATCTTTCCAACTGCGATGGGGGGAATAGCAGGCAATGTTATATTCGTTTGTTTACAGATAATGTCCAAGCAACAATGTGAGTTTTAATGTACTCTTATGACGATTTTCACGCGAAATTTTGGTCTTAAATGCCATCATAAGAGTGTAATAAAACCCAAATTGTTACTTGGGTGGTGTTCGTCAAATACGATTACTACCTATAAAAGCGTAACTGTCCCATATGGACAAAAGTGAAGTGTGGAAAAATGAGACTGCAAGCAACTGACTAATTTATAAATATATATGTTTTGCGTCATTATATAAGAATTATTTTACTTTCTTCGGAGGAAAAATCACGTTGCGCTAGAAATTAAACTATCCATATTAATTTTGTTGTGAAGTTAAACACAAATGAATATTTTTTTCAAAATTTCGAAGATTGGTCAGTTATGCTTTTATTTACAAGCGCAAGTTGCTAAATAAAAGCATGTCTGTCCCATAAAGCATAGCCTTGGGCTTCTTGAAGCAATTGGTCCCTAAGTTGATAAGCATTTCCTCTTACCAACGCAAATATGTAGAGATATAGCGTCCTACACACTCCCCAGATAATTATTTTTATTATAATATATTAAAATTTGGAAATGTTAGACAATATTTAGCATAATAAAAATAATACTTTACATTAAAAATTGTGATTCGATATTACGTACGTTTCGATAGTACGTACGCTAAACGATGCGCGGGTGTACGTACTATCGAGGTATACCTGTATTATAAGCAAAAAATACTAAGTGGTAACAAAATTTGTGCTGCAAGGTTAATTTTGAAAGTAGATAGCTAGATACTAGTATTTTGTGTACAAATTAGCTCAAATCGAAAGCTGTCCTCTATGCTCGGACATGATAAATTGATCTATTAAAACCAGCATCAATAGAAGAAAACTATCCTAGAACAATTCAAAATTCCAGCGTCCAGCACAAATCTTGTGAGTGCAGTCCTTGCAGGTTTGCTGTGTAAAAGTGAATAATGTAATATTCAAATAAATTTTTTCTTGACTTTGCTAGTAATGCGTAATGCACATGAAAATGTACGCGGCAACTCCATTTACAGGGCACGTTGATAGGTTGTCATCAAATTGATGGCAACAGGCAACAGGCAACAGGCAACAGGCACCAAGCAACAGGCAACAAGCAACAAGCAACAAGCAACAAGCAACAAGCAACAAGCAACAAGCAACAAGCAACAAGCAACAAGCAACAAGCAACAAGCAACAAGCAACAAGCCACAAGCAACAAGCAACAAGCAACAAGCCACAGGCGATAGGCAACAGGCAACAGGCAACAAGCAACAAGCAACAGGCAACAGGCAACAAGCAACAAGCAACAAGCAACAAGCCACAGGCGATAGGCAACAGGCAACAGGCAACAAGCAACAAGCAACAGGCAACAGGCAACAGGCAACAGGCAACAGGCAACAGGCAATAGGCAACAGGCAACAAGCGACAGGCAGCGGGCAACAGGCAACTAGCAACAAGCAATAGGCAACAGGCAACAGGCAACAGGCAACAGGCAACAAGCAACAAGCAACAAGCAACAAGCAACAAGCAACAAGCAAAAAGCAACAAGCCACAAGCAACAAGCAACAAGCAACAAGCCACAGGCGATAGGCAACAAGCAACAAGCAACAAGCAACAAGCAACAAGCAACAAGCCACAGGCGATAGGCAACAGGCAACAGGCAACAAGCAACAGGCAACAAGCAACAAGCAACAAGCAACAAGCAACAAGCAACAAGCAGCAAGCAGCAAGCAACAAGCAACAAGCAACAAGCAACAAGCAACAAGCAACAAGCAACAAGCCACAAGCAACAGGCAACAGGCAACAGGCAACAGGCAAAAGGCAACAGGCAACAGGCAACAGGCAACAGGCAACAGGCGGCAGGCAACATGCAACAGGCAACAGGCAACAGGCAACAGGCAACAGGCAACAAGCGACGGGCAACAGGCAACAGGCAACAAGCGACAAACAACAGGCAACAAGCAACAGGCAACAGGCAACAAGCAACAGGCAAAAGGCAACAGGCAACAGGAAACAAGCAACAGGCAACAGGCAACAGGCAACGGGCAACAGGCAACAGGCAACAAGCAACAAGCAACAAGCAACGGGCAAAAGGCAAAAGGCAACAGGCAACAGGCAACAAGCAGCAGGCAGCAGGCAACAGGCAACAGGCAACAGGCAACAGGCAACAGGCAACAGGCAACAGGCAACAGGCAACAGGCAACAGGCAACAGGCAACAGGCAACAGGCAACAAGCAACAGGCAACAGGCAACAAGCAACAGGCAACAGGCAACAAGCGACAAGCAACAGGCAACAGGCAACAGCAACAGGCAACAGGCAACAGGCAACAAGTGACAGGCAACAGGCACCAGGCAACAAGCAACAAGCAACAGGCAACAGGCAGCGGGCAACAACCAACAAGCAACAACCAACAGGCAACAAGCAACAGGCAACAGGCAACAGGCAACAGGCAACAGGCAACAGGCAACAGGCAACAGGCAACAGGCAACAGGCAACAGGCAACAGGCAACAGGCAACAGGCAACAGGCAACAGGCAACAGGCAACAGGCAACAGGCAACAGGCAACAGTCAACAGGCAACAGGCAACAGGCAACAGGCAACAGGCAACAAGCGACAAGAAACAGGCAACAGGCAGCGGGCAACAGGCAACAAGCAACAGGCAACAGGCAACAAGCAACAGGCAACAGGCAACAGCAACAGGCAACAGGCAACAGGCAACAAGCAATTCTGTCGAGTGGTTCTCATGCACTTCATTTTCATCTTTGTTCTCGCATTTCTGTTGGTATCGGCCGTTGGTTACATCGACGTTGGAGTTTCTCGTTAGATATCCAATTGTCAGGCCCGAATGATAACTTGTCGCACTTGTTGCGTTGTCTCCACTGAGACGCATTATGTAGCCTGCCGAAATACGGCCACCTGTTCAGTCCGCTATTCGCTCCCCAAATCTCTGAAGCAAGTGACTTAAGCGCCACCTCGTGAGAGGGTCACTTGCCACGTTCAGGCTTGCCCGGCCAGAAACTCCGCCTCAGGGCGGGTCAGTTAAATAAACTCAAAGGGGGGAAAACAAAACAGCAGACGCAATCCGCCAAAGGTACTCAGTCTACGAACGATAATATCTCTAAAGCCTCAGAAGTTCCTTAAAAATCCCTACTATCAGAAACCGACTCGTATTTCTCATCACCGGCCAAAACTCTGTACGAACAGATCACTGACCAGCTTCGAAAGTCCGAGTGCGGGGGCTGATTTCCCAAGCAGCCCAACTTGGAGTACTAAACAAACACAATCAAACCACTACAACGAACGCGAGACGTGAGACACCTTTAGACTCTTTAGACTATATCAAACATCACTCCATTAATAGAATTAACGAAACAAAATCTACGAATTTTACAATTTTTATTCTACATCTAACATGCTTTCTATACCTAGGATTTTCTTTGAACCACTCTAATACTATCTTACGGCACCATAGTTGCGTGGGTGGAGAATTCTAATGCGCCTACATCTATACTTTTAGCACGGCCTGCTGCTCTCAAAATTCTTCAGCGTATTGGCTAGGCACGCGAGCTTTCACTATATACGTGTTGGTATGGGTTGGCTTTATACTATAGCGCTTTAGCGCATCACCCTGCGCAGGGATTTTATAGCGTACTCACTCGAAATTAGCGAAGATTCACACTACCGTAGGATGCTGCTTTCCCAGTAGCTCCGGCTACAGTCATTCACCGCCCGAAGCGGTTTATGTTCCGAACTGCACTATGCTGGCTCCAAAACAAAATGGCGTCTACCTCAGCATATGCCGGCTAGTCCAACCAGCGGTTTTTATGTGCTGCACGGGCCGATTAATCCAATCGGCGGCGGTTTACGTTCAGCGGGGGCCGATTCTTCCAATCGGTGGCGGTTTAGCGGTGCCAGAATCCCCGATTCTAGCCGACAGTGGGTCGAAGAGTGTGCGGCAGGAGGATGGATGAGCTTTGCGGCGGTGTGGTTAGCTTCGCCGAGCGCTTAAAGGAAAAAATATCCAACACAAAAAGCCGTCGAACGGCTGTTCGACGCTGTAAGCCAACTATTCTAACAGCCAAATTTTTAAATTTTCAATTTACCTTTTTTGTGCCTCACACTTGCTTGCAAACTCTCCACTATTTGCAACTCCTGACTGCGCTACCTATCTAATGAAATAACACTTAATAAAGCTAACTAATCTAAAATACTCTCACATCTACTAAACACAAACCTCGTTTTAATTCGCGGAACACAAAATCGCACACTCTGACTTGCTCCACTGATCAGATAGAAATGATCGAAGCGAGATTTGAAATACCCTCAGATAGGAACGAGGTTTTTAAATTTGAAAGCGGAATTTTGTAACGAACTTCTGCGACCAATTCAAACGCGAACAAATCTCTCTTTTTCCCTTTGGTTTTATGCATCTAACCATTTCATTTCCCAGAGTTTATTGAACTTTCTTCGGGCTAATTTGAAGAAGAACATGGCAAGCAACTCTACGCTTCGTGCTTCGAAATTTGAGTTTTGCGAATAGCGAATGAGCGGCTCTAGGAAAGAGAAAACTCGGCTAAATTGTACGCAAGGTGCATTGCGTATGCGTAGCCAACTAGCCATAATTTCTAGTGGCACATGCTCTAATTGCTAAACTTATCGAAACTACAGGAACAAACTAATTTAATGACCCTAATTGCTACAATTACGTTTCGCTGGCATATAGCAATACGGATTTAGGATCCTTGATCAATATGGCATATTTTGCTGAATAGCTGGCACATGATCTGTGATGAAAAAGATGGTCAACATCTCGACTGAAATGAAGTCTATCCCTGACGGTTTATCGTAGGGAGAAGTCCTCTATGCTCGGACACTTTAGGTTTTTAAGATAAAACTCAAAAAATATCGGGTTTATTATATCAATTTTCACTTTAATGTGGAGAAAAACAATATTATAAGCAAAAAATACTAAGTGGTAACAAAATTTGTGCTGCAAGGTTAATTTTGAAAGTAGATAGCTAGATACTAGTATTTTGTGTACAAATTAGCTCAAATCGAAAGCTGTCCTCTATGCTCGGACATTTGTTTATATATTTATTTGTTTATTTGTTTATTTGTTTGTTTTACACTTCATCTGACTTATACGTCTAAATGAACTTACTCTAATATCTATAATAAATTTGTTCTCACCAACCGCTTAAATTTACTCAGTGATTCGCCAAATTGGAAATGCTCCTCAACACAGCTAAACACTCTGACACACGATGTAACTGGTTCGTTGCGGCCAAATTCGGTACGGTGAAACAGGTTAGTCAGCGACACGACATGAGCGACAGTAATTTCGGTGAGTCAATTTCTCCATTTAACAGTTTGGCCACGAACAAAGCCTGTTGAATCTTACGTCGACATTCTAATGTATCTAATCCAAGCAAACGGCAGCGGTCAGGATACGGAGGCAAATTGTTTGGGTCACGCCAAGGCAGATTACGTAGAGCCAGTCGTATAAACTTTCTCTGAACTCGTTCAATTCGAAGGGTCCAATACAGCTGGTGTGGAGTCCACACTATACACGCGTTTTCGAGGATCGGTCGGACTAATGCGCAATAAAGTGCTTTGAGACAATGTGGGTCACTGAAATTTCGGCCAATTTTGGCTATAAATCCAAGCTGGCGCGTTGCTTTTGAGATTACCTGTGCACGATGACGATCAAATGCCATTTTCGAGTCTAGTGTGCCACCAAGATCGTTAACGCAATCGACCCTTCTCAATACCTGTCCGTTAATTCTGTAGTCATATACGATCGGCGATTTGATACGGTGGAATGTCATAATCTCGCATTTAGTAATGCTGATGGTCATGTGGTTCGATTTACACCAGTCCACAAATGTGTCTAATAGTAACTGAAGACGAAGACAATCCTCGATAGAACGAATCGTCAAGTAAATTTTTAGATCGTCAGCATATACCAGTCTGCAATCAGTTCCAAGAGCAGAGGCAGCGTCATTGAAGAATAAAATAAACAAAAATGGACCCAAGTTACTGCCTTGAGGTACACCAGATATATTTGTGAACGGCAACGATAACTTAGACCCAAGTTTCACTTGCAGAACCCTATCACACAAATACGAGCGTAGCCATGTGACAAATTGTTGCGATGCACCCAGTCGCAAGATTTTGTCAAGCAGTATGCGGTGATTTATGCGGTCGAAGGCGGCTTTTAAATCGGTATATATCACATCCACTTGTAGCTTACGTTCCATTACGGCAATGCAGTTAGAGGTGAAGTCTAGGAGATTTGTTGTCACGGAGCGGCCAGCCATGAAACCGTGTTGGTCCGAAGAAATGTAGTGTCGAGTACGTTGAATTAAGGCGCCACTCACAATTATTTCGAACAATTTGGAGGCAGCGGGCAAATTGGTAATGCCACGGTAATTTCTGACACTTCGGCGGTCCCCATTCTTAAAGACCGGAAACATAAATGAATGCTTTCAAATCTTAGGAAATTTCCCCTGTGCAAATGATTTGTTGAATATACAACAAAGCGGCATAGCTAAAGCTTCAGCGCAACGGCAAAATACAACGGCAGGAATTCCATCAGGCCCAGCACAGTACGATGTTTTTAATTTTTTTGCGGCAGCAGTAATCATATCCGGGGTAATCGCAAAGACATCGATGTCGACGAAATCGGCTGGGACCAGCGACGCACCACAATCAGTAGCCCTTGTTGGTCCAGGGTCGCAGGCGAAAACAGACGAGAAGAACGAAGCAAATAGTTCACACGAATCGGATTCAGAAGATGATTCGGTATCGTCAAGGTAAACATCAGAAGGAACCGAGGAACATTTTCGTTTCGAATTTACAAACGTCCAAAACTTTTTCGGGTTTCTGCGTAGGTCTGTTTGAATGCGTAAGACGTACGACTTGTAAAGGCTTGCATTTAGCCGCCTATAATCTTCACTAGCCCGTTTAAAATCTTGTTTAGTTTGATTAGTACGCCACCGACGATGCTTACGTTGGAATTTATTGCGCACGCGCTTTAGACGACGAAGCAAATTTGTGCTCCACGCAGGAGTTGAAGCGGGTTTTACAAAGGGCAAATTCTCATATAACCACAAGCGAATAACATCACAGAAGCGCGCAGCCATGGTGTCAACAGAGTCTGTACCGAATAATCTGGTCCATTCAATATTATAAAGATGTGCAATAAGAGCGTCGTAGTCGATTTTCCGGTAATTTAACTCACCTCTCACAGAAGCAGCACACTCTGGAGCGATCACTTGATGGTGAGTGGCGGGGAGCGAGATGAGTAAGGGAGGGTGATGTAAATCCGGCTGTGTTAATGGCACGACGGACCTTTCGACCAACAAATCGGTTTCAGTAGTAAACACCAAATCGAGAACTCGGCAAAGATGATTGCGCTCTATGTTAACCTGGCAAAGGTTTAAAAAGTCCATGCCATCGATCAGTGCTGCGCTTGCCACAGAAAGCTGTACGGAATTGTTGTGCTGTATCACGCTGCTGTGTGCAGTCCAAGCGATATGTGGCTGATTATAATCACCGCAAACGATCACAGTGCTATTGTCAGAGCTGCTGCCGCAAAGTTCACGTACAGAGGCAATGTGGGCATCGACGATTGCCACTTCGTTTCGTTTATCGGGCGGTAGGTACAGGGCACAAAGTAAAAATTTAGAACCATGAATGGTCGCCTTAACACAGACCTGCTCCAGATGTTTGCCATGTACGGGTTCGAATAGAGCAGATGAGTACTGTTTTGCCACGGCAATCAAAACACCTCCAAACGACCGTTTGTCACTATTCAAATTGCTCCTATCGCATCGAAAAACATTAAACGAATTACCAAACAGTTGAATTGAATTAATACGATCATCCAGGCCTGTTTCGGTAAACATTATGACATCGTACAGGCAGTCAACGGCACTCAAGTAGATTTCGTCGATTTTTGTTCGCAGCCCGCGTACATTCTGGTACATGAGCGAAATGTCGTTTGTAACAAGCTTCGATTGCTCCTCGGCAGAGCACGGCGCCGGTATACTGGAACAGGAAGGGTTGTCAGGTATCGAAAGTTCAAAATTGTAATCATACATGCCTGCGATTACAGGCTGGAAGACCCCATCCCGCACTCCGACATCAGGTCCGGGACGATAACAGTAGCGAGTAACAGCAGGTAGCGCGACTGATTCGGAGGGGGTTGGGGCTTCCATAGTGCCTGTTAAAGGGTGTCCCGGGTCCAGAGTAGCAGCAACAGAAGAATCACACGAAGAAAACGGGTAGCGACATCCAATGGTAGAATCATGAGAAGCAGCATCTAGTTTTTTGGTACATCGACGAATTCCCGGAATAATATGCCGGTTGGCCAAGAAGCTGGATCTAAAGCTGCATTTTTAAGATTTGGATCCAAGCCGATTTTGTATGATACGTAAGAGTAATTAGATGTATCCATTCCTTTACGCACGAGTCGTACAGCAACAACAGGATCAGTCGTATGCAGGCAACGTGAAATATTTTTTTGTATATCACTGTCGGTAAGCTGTGGGTTCAGTCCGGACAAATATAGCCAAAAGCGTTGCTGCGGTGCTACAGAAACAATTGATGGCACCGACAGATCGCTCAGATCAATATTGTTTGCACCACGGTCTGATTCAATGTTGATAGGCACGCGTTCGGTACGGCGACGTTTTGCACTTTTTGGCCAAACAGGCGTAGCGGGTATGATCGCAGGAGTACCGGGAGGGGCACTATCATTCATCGGTATACAAGGCAAACTGTCGATTTTCTTACTCAATCCATCAACGACATCTGCGAGCTTTTGAACTTGTTCAGGCAGATCGTTGAGATTTTGCGATTGGATTGTTTGATTTTTCTGTAAATCTTCGACATAAGCACAAATAGAGCAACCGTTAAGCATGACTCTGCACGTAGGGCAAATGAATATTATTTTGCCTTGTACAAAGAATTCCTTACACAGGCGGCTGTTTATACCACAGCATTGTTGATTTATATGATAACAATTATCACACAGTCCGCAGCAGATGGGCTCGAGATCATTAATATCCAGGTTGCATTCCCCGCACAATTTCTTATCCATTTTGTTTTGTTTTGATCGACCAGCGGCTGCGAAACTTAACGAATGTTTACGTCGCAAACAAAACAAAGGCAGTAGATATCACTTGGCACTCGGCGAAACAATAAAGCCGCAAAATAAAACTTCTTCGTAGCGGTAACGAACAGACGGTTCACCAAAACTCCACAATGTTCGATTTAAGAAACAAATGCGAATTACTAAGAACGCGTTAGCAAAACGATTTGAGCGATTCAACTTAGAGAAAATCACGAAATAATTGGCTTCGAAAGTAGTAGCAGTCAACACACACTTAACGAAACTTTATATGATATGACATGATAAATTGATCTATTAAAACCAGCATCAATAGAAGAAAACTATCCTAGAACAATTCAAAATTCCAGCGTCCAACACAAATCTTGTGAGTGCAGTCCTTGCAGGTTTGCTGTGTATAAGTGAATACTGTAATATTCAAATAAATTTTTTGTTGACTTTGCTAGTAATGCGTAATGCACATGAAAATGTACGCGGCAACTCCATTTACAGGGCACGTTGATAGGTTGTCATCAAATTGATATTTTGTTGCAACAGGCAACAAGCGTCAAGCAACGAGCACAAGCAACAAGCAACAAGCAACAAGCAACAAGCAACAAGCAACAAGCAACAGGCAACAGGCAACAGGCGACAGGCAACAGGCAACAGGCAACATGCAACAGGCAACAGGCACCAAGCAACAAGCAACAAGCAACAAGCAACAGGCAACAGGCAACAGGCAACAGGCAACAGGCAACAGGCAACAGGCAACAGGCAACAGGCAAGAGGCAACAGGCAACGGGCAACAGGCAACAGGCAACAGGCAACAGGCAACAGGCAACAGGCAACAGGCAACAGGCAACAGGCAACAGGCAACAGGCAACAGGCAACAGGCAGCAGGAAACGGGCAACAGGCAACAGGCAACAGGCAACAGGCAACAGGCAACAGGCTACAGGCAACAGGCAACAGGCTACAGGCAACAGGCAACAGGCAACAGGCAACAAGCAACAGGCAACAGGCAACAGGCAACAGGCAACAGGCAACAGGCAACAGGCAACAGGCAACAGGCACCAAGCAACAAGCAACAAGCAACAGGCAACAGGCAACAGGCAACAGGCAACAGGCAACAGGCAACAGGCAAGAGGCAACAGGCATCAAGCAACAAGCAACAAGCAACAAGCAACAGGCAACAGGCGACAGGCAACAGGAAACAGGCAACAGGCAATTGGCAACAAGCAACAGGCAACATGCGACAGGCAACAGCAACAGGCAACAGGCAACAGGCAACAGGCAACAGGCAACAGGCAACAAGCACCAGGCAACAGACAACAGGCAACAGGCAACAGGCAACAGGCGACAGGCAACAGGCAACAGGCAACAGGCAGCAGGCAACAGGCAACAGGCAACAGGCAACAGGCAACAGGCAACAGGCAACAAGCAACAAGCAACAAGCAACAAGCAACAAGCCACAAGCAACAGGCAACAAGCAACAGGCAACAGGCAACAGGCAACAGGCAACAGGCAACAGGCAACAGGAAACAGGCAACAGGCGACAGGCAACAGGCAACAGGCTACAGGCGACAGGCAACAGGCAACAGGCAAGAGGCAACAAGCGACAAGCAACAGGCAACAGGCAACAAGCAACAGCCAACAGGCAACAGGCAGCGGGCAACAGGCAACAAGCAACAAGCAACAGGCAACACGTAACAGGCGACAGGCAACAGGCGACAGCCAACAGCAACAGGCAACAGCCAACAGCAACAGGCAACAGGCAACAAGCAATTCTGTCGAGTGGTTCTCATTTACTTCATTTTCATCTTTGTTCTCGCATTTCTGTTGGTATCGGCCGTTGGTTACATCGACGTTGGAGTTTCTCGTTAGATATCCAATTGTCAGGCCCGAATGATAACTTGTCGCACTTGTTGCGTTGTCTCCACTGAGACGCATTACGTTTCGCTGGCATATAGCAATACGGATTTAGGATCCTTGATCAATATGCCCTGCATCGAATACGCCGGAAAAGTTGCTGCTTGGCATATTTTGCTGAATAGCTGGCACATGATCTGTGATGAAAAAGATGGTCAACATCTCGACTGAAATGAAGTCTATCCCTGACGCTTTATCGTAGGGAGAAGTCCTCTATGCTCGGACACTTTAGGTTTTTAAGATAAAACTAAAAAAATATCGGGTTTATTATATCAATTTTCACTTTAATGTGGAGAAAACCAATATTATAAGCAAAATATACTAAGTGGTAACAAAATTTGCGCTGCAAGGTTAATTTTGAAAGTAGATAGCTAGATACTAGTATTTTGTGTACAAATTAGCTCAAATCGAAAGCTGTCCTCTATGCACGGACATGATAAATTGATCTATTAAAACCAGCATCAATAGAAGAAAACTATCCTAGAACAATTCAAAATTCCAGTGTCCAGCACAAATCTTGTGAGTGCAGTCCTTGCAGGTTTGCTGTGTATAAGTGAATAATGTAATATTCAAATAAATTTTTTGTTGACTTTGCTAGTAATGCGTAATGAACATGAAAATGTACGCGGCAACTCCATTTACAGGACACGTTGATAGGTTGTCATCAAATTGATATTTTGTTGCAACAGGCAACAGGAGTCAAGCAACGAGCATAAGCAACAAGCAACAAGCAACAAGCAACAAGCAACAAGCAACAAGCAACAAGCAACAGGCAACAAGCAACAAGCAACAAGCAACAGGCAACAGGCAACAGGCAACAAGCAACAAGCAACAAGCAACAAGCAACAAGCAACAAGCCACAAGCAACAAGCAACAAGCCACAGGCGATAGGCAACAGGCAACAGGCAACAAGCAACAGGCAACAGGCAACAGGCAACGGGCAACAGGCAACAGGCAATAGGCAATAGGCAATACAAACAATATTATAAGCAAAAAATACTAAGTGGTAACAAAATTTGCGCTGCAAGGTTAATTTTGAAAGTAGATAGCTAGATACTAGTATTTTGTGTGCAAATTAGCTCAAATCGAAAGCTGTCCTCTATGCTCGGACATGATAAATTGATCTATTAAAACCAGCATCAATAGAAAAAACAATCCTAGAACAATTCAAAATTTCAGCGTCCAGCACAAATCTTGTGAGTGCAGTCCTTGCAGGTTTGCTGTGGAAAAGTGAATCATGTAATACAGTGGTTTACCGATTTTATCTACCCATCCGAAAATTTTTGGTAGATATATTTGGAAAGTAGACAAATTTGGGGAAAAATAAATTGCTCCAAAATAATTTAAATAAACGAAAAATATTGTTAATGTTGACCATTTTCTTCAATTGTGTACTATTTCAGCGTAATTTTGCGCATAGGGCTCATTTTATTCATATAAACCATTGGCCATAATGCACGTCAACTCAGCATATTATGAAAAAAGACATATCGAAATTCAAAATTGCTCCGATTTTATTCAAATTTTGTGTACTTTATTCCTTTGCAGTAAATTTTAGAACCGTAATTTTATTTGGTACTTAGGGTTTTCTTTTCTGAGTCAGTGTGGTCCCAAAAGTTACCATTTTTTCCACCAACCAACAAGCAACACGCAACAAGCAACAGGCAACAGGCAACAGGCAACAGACAACAGGCAACAGGCAACTAGCAACAAGCAACAGGCAACAGGCAACAGGCAACAGGCAACAGACAACAGGCAACAGGCAACTAGCAACAAGCAACAAGCAACAAGCAACAAGCGACATGCAGCAAGCAACAAGCAACAAGCAACAAGCAACAAGCAACAAGCAACAAGCAACAAGCAACAAGCAACAAGCAACAAGCAACAAGCAACAAGCAACAAGCAACAAGCAACAAGCAACAAGCAACAAGCAACAAGCAACAAGCAACAAGCAACAAGCAACAAGCAACAAGCAACAAGCAACAAGCAACAGGCAACAGGCAACAGGCAACAGGCAACAAGCAACAGGCAACAAGCAACAAGCACCAAGCAACAAGCCACAGGCGATAGGCAACAGGCAACAGGCAACAGGCAACAGGCAACAGGCAACAGGCAACAGGCAACAGGCAACAGGCAACAGGCAACAGGCAACAGGCAACAGGCAACAGGCAACAGGCAACAGGCAACAGGCAACAGGCAACAGGCAACAGGCAACAGGCAACAAGCAACAAGCAACAGGCAACAGGCAACAGGCAACAGGCAACATGCGACAGGCAACAGCAACAGGCAACAGGCAACAGGCAACAAGCAAAAGCAAAAGGCAACAAGCAACAGGAAACATGCAACAGGCAACAAGCAACAAGCAACAGGCAACAGGCAACAGGCAACAGGCAACAGGCAACAGGCAACAAGCAACAAGCAACAAGCAACAAGCAACAGGCAACAGGCAACAGGCGACAGGCAACAGGAAACAGGCAACAGGCAACAGGCAAAAGGCAACAGGCAACAGGCAACAGACAACAGGCGACAGGCAACAAGCGACAGGCAACAGGCAGCAGGCAACAAGCGACAGGCAACAGGCAACAGGCAACAGGCAACAGGCAACTGGCAACAGGCAACAGGCAACAGGCAACAGGCAACAGGCAACAGGCGACAGTCAACAGGCAACAGGCAACAGGCAACAGGCAACAGGCAACAGGCAACAGGCAACAGGCAACAAGCAACAGCCAACAGGCAACAGGCAGCGGGCAACAGGCAACAAGCAACAAGCAACAGGCAACAAGCAACAGGCAACAGGCGACAGGCAACAGGCGACAGCCAACAGCAACAGGCAACAGTCAACAGGCAACAGGCAACAAGCAATTCTGTCGAGTGGTTCTCATTCACTTCATTTTCATCTTTGTTCTCGCATTTCTGTTGGTATCGGCCGTTGGTTACATCGACGTTGGAGTTTCTCGTTAGATATCCAATTGTCAGGCCCGAATGATAACTTGTCGCACTTGTTGCGTTGTCTCCACTGAGACGCATTACGTTTCGCTGGCATATAGCAATACGGATTTAGGATCCTTGATCAATATGCCCTGCATCGAATCCACCGGAAAAGTTGCTGCTTGGCATATTTTGCTGAATAGCTGGCACATGATCTGTGATGAAAAAGATGGTCAACATCTCGACTGAAATGAAGTCTATCCCTGACGCTTTATCGTAGGGAGAAGTCCTCTATGCTCGGACACTTTAGGTTTTTAAGATAAAACTCAAAAAATATCGGGTTTATTATATCAATTTTCACTTTAATGTGGAGAAAAACAATATTATAAGCAAAAAATACTAAGTGGTAACAAAATTTGCGCTGCAAGGTTAATTTTGAAAGTAGATAGCTAGATACTAGTATTTTGTGTACAAATTAGCTCAAATCGAAAGCTGTCCTCTATGCTCGGACATGATAAATTGATCTATTAAAACCAGCATCAATAGAAGAAAACTATCCTAGAACAATTCAAAATTCCAGCGTCCAGCACAAATCTTGTGAGTCAGTCCTTGCAGGTTTGCTGTGTAAAAGTGAGTAATGTAATATTCAAATTTTTTCTTGACTTTGCTAGTAATGCGTAATGCACATGAAAATGTACGCGGCAACTCCATTTACAGGGCACGTTGATAGGTTGTCATCAAATTGATGGCAACAGGCAACAGGCAACAGGCAACAGTCAACAGGCAACAGGCGACAGTCAACAGGCAACAGGCAACAGGCAACAGGCAACAGGCAACAGGCAACAGGCAACAGGCAACAAGCAACAAGCAACAAGCAACAAGCAACAAGCAACAAGCAACAAGCAACAAGCAACAAGCAACAAGCAACAAGCAACATGCAACAAGCAACAGGCAACCAG
This sequence comes from Sabethes cyaneus, assembly GCF_943734655.1. NCBI lineage: Eukaryota > Metazoa > Arthropoda > Insecta > Diptera > Culicidae > Sabethes > Sabethes cyaneus. The sequence goes on along the minus strand of NC_071354.1, from coordinate 109,664,018 downwards.
CAACAAGCAACAAGCAACAAGCAACAAGCAACAAGCAACAAGCAACATCCAACAAGCAACAAGCAACAAGCAACAAGCAACAAGCAACAAGCAACAAGCAACAAGCAACAAGCAACAAGCAACAAGCAACAAGCAACAAGCAACAAGCAACAAGCAACAAGCAACAAGCAACAAGCAACAAGCAACAAGCAACAAGCAACAGGCAACAAGCAACAAGCAACAGGCAACAGGCGACAGGCAACAGGAAGCAGGCAACAGGCAACAGGCAAAAGGCAACAGGAAACAGGCAACAGGCAACAGACAACAGGCGACAGGCAACAGGCAGCAGGCAACAGGCAACAGGCAACAGGCAACAGGCAACAGGCAACAGGCAACAGGCGACAGGCAACAGGAAGCGGGCAACAGGCAACAGGCAACAGGCAAAAGGCAACAGGAAACAGGCAACAGGCAACAGACAACAGGCGACAAGCAACAGGCAACAGCAACAGACAACAGGCGACAAGCAACAGGCAACAGGCAACAGGCAACAGGCAACAGGCAACAGGCAACAGGCAACAGGCAACAGGCAACAGGCGACAGGCAACAGGCGACAGGCAACAGGCAACAGGCCACAGGCAACAAGCGACAAGCAACAGGCAACAGGCAACAGGCAACAAGCAACAGGCAACAAGCAACAGCCAACAGGCAACAGGCAATAGAAGAAAACTATCCTAGAACAATTCAAAATTCCAGCGTCCAGCACAAATCTTGTGAGTGCAGTCCTTGCAGGTTTGCTGTGTATAAGTGAATAATGTAATATTCAAATAAATTTTTTGTTGACTTTGCTAGTAATGCGTAATGCACATGAAAATGTACGCGGCAACTCCATTTACAGGGCACGTTGATAGGTTGTCATCAAATTGATATTTTGTTGCAACAGGCAACAGGCGTCAAGCAACGAGCACAAGCAACAAGCAACAAGCAACAAGCACCAAGCAACAAGCAACAGGCAACAAGCAACAAGCAACAAGCAACAAGCAAGAGGCAACAGGCAACAGGCAACAGGCAACAGGCAACAAGCAACAGGCAACAAGCAACAAGCAACAAGCATCAAGCAATAGGCAACAGGCAACAGGCAACAGGAAACAGGCAACAGGCAACAAGCAACAGGCAACAGGCAACAGGCAACAGTCAACAGTCAACAGTCAACAGGCAACAGGCAACAGGCAACAGGCAACAGGCAACAGGCAACAAGCATCAAGCAACAGGCAACAGGCAACAGGCAACAGGCGACAGGCAACAGGCAACAGGCAACAGGCAACAGGCAACAGGCAACAGGCAACAGGCAACAGGAAACAGGCAACAGGCAACATGCGACAGGCAACAGCAACAGGCAACAGGCAACAGGCAACAAGCAACAGGCAACAGGCAACAGGAAACAGGCAACAGGCAACTGGCAACAGGCAATAGAAGAAAACTATCCTAGAACAATTCAAAATTCCAGCGTCCAGCACAAATCTTGTGAGTGCAGTCCTTGCAGGATTGCTGTGTAAAAGTGAATAATGTAATATTCAAATTTTTTCTTGACTTTGCTAGTAATGCGTAATGCTCATGAAAATGTACGCGGCAACTCCATTTACAGGGCACGTTGATAGGTTGTCATCAAATTGATGGCAACAGGCAACAGGCAACAGGCAACAGGCAACAGGCACCAAGCAACAGGCAACAGGCGACAGGCAACAGGCAACAAGCATCAAGCAATAGGCAACAGGCAACAGGCAACAGGCAACAGGCAACAGGCAACAGGCAACAGGCAACAGGCAACAGGCAACAGGCACCAAGCAACAGGCAACAGGCGACAGGCAACAGGCAACAAGCATCAAGCAATAGGCAACAGGCAACAGGCAACAGGCAACAGGCAACAGGCGACAGGCAACAGGCAACAGGCAACAGGCAACAGGCAACGGGCAACAAGCATCGAGCAACAGGCAACAGGCAACAGGCAACAGGCAACAGGCAACAGGCAACAGGTAACAGGCAACAGGCAACAAGCAACAAGCATCAAGCAATAGGCAACAGGCAACAGGCAACAGGCAACATGCAACAGGCAACAAGCAACAAGCCTGTTGCCACAGGCAACATGACATGATAAATGGATCTATTGAAACCAGCATCAATAGAAGAAAACTATCCTAGAACAATTCAAAATTCCAGTGTCCAGCACAAATCTTGTGAGTGCAGTCCTTGCAGGTTTGCTGTGTATAAGTGAATAATGTAATATTCAAATAAATTTTTTGTTGACTTTGCTAGTAATGCGCAATGCACATGAAAATGTACGCGGCAACTCCATTTACAGGGCACGTTGATAGGTTGTCATCAAATTGATATTTTGTTGCAACAGGCAACAGGCGTCAAGCAACGAGCACAAGCAACAAGCAACAAGCAACAAGCAACAGGCAACAGGCGACAGGCAACAGGCAACAGGCGACAGGCGGCAGGCAACAGGCGACAGGCAATAAGCAACAGGCAACAAGCAACAGGCAACAGGCAACAGGCAACAGGCAACAGGCGGCAGGCGGCAGGCGGCAGGCGGCAGGCAACAGGCAACAGGCAACAGGCAACAGGCAACAGGCAACAGGCAACAGGCAACAGGCGACAGGCAACAGGCAACAGGCAACATGCAACAAGCAACAGGCAACAAGCAACAAGCAATAGGCAACAGGCAACAAGCATCAGGCAACAGGCAACATGCAACAGGCAACATGCAACAGGCAACAAGCAACAAGAAACAAGCCTGTTGCCACAAGCAACAGGCAGCAGGCAACAGGCAACAGGTAACAAGCAACAGGCGACAGGCGGCAGGCAACAGGCAACAGGCAACAGGCAACAGGCAACAGGCAACAGGCATCAGGCAACAGGCAACAGGCAACATGCAACAGGCAACAAGCAACAAGCAACAAGCAACAAGCAACAAGCAACAAGCAGCAAGCAACAAGCAACAAGCAACAAGCAACAAGCAACAAGCAACAAGCAACAAGCAACAAGCAACAAGCAGCAAGCAACAAGCAACAAGCAACAAGCAACAGGCAACAGGCAACAGGCGACAGGCAATAAGCAACAGGCAACAGGCAACAGGCAACAGGCAACAGGTAACAGGCATCAAGCATCAGGCAACAGGCAACAGGCAACATGCAACAGGCAACATGCAACAGGCAACAAGCAACAAGAAACAAGCCTGTTGCCACAAGCAATAGGCAACAGGCAGCAGGCAACAGGCAACAGGCGACAAGCAACAAGCAACAAGCAACAAGCAACAGGCAACAGGCAACAGGCAGCAGGCGACAGGCAATAAGCAACAGGCAACAAGCAACAGGCAACAGGCAACAGGCAACAGGCAACAGGCAACAGGCAACAGGCAACATGCAACAAGCAACAGGCAACAAGCAACAAGCAATAGGCAACAGGCAACAGGCATCAGGCATCAGGCAACAGGCAACAGGCAACAGGCAACATGCAACAGGCAACAAGCAACAAGGAACAAGCCTGTTGCCACAAGCAACAGGCAACAGGCAACAGGCAACAGGCAACAGGCAACAGGCAACAGGCAACAGGCAACATGCAACAGGCAACAGGCAACAGGAAACAGGCAACAGGCAACAGGCAACAGGCAACAGGCAACAGGTAACAAGCAACAGGCAACAGGCGACATGCAACAGGCGACAGGCGGCAGGCAACAGGCAACAGGCAACAGGCAACAGGCAACAGGCAACAGGCAACAGGCAACAAGCAACAAGCAACTGGCAATAGAAGAAAACTATCCTAGAACAATTCAAAATTCCAGCGTCCAGCACAAATCTTGTGAGTGCAGTCCTTGCAGGTTTGCTGTGTAAAAGTGAATAATGTAATATTCAAATTTTTTCTTGACTTTGCTAGTAATGCGTAATGCACATGAAAATGTACGCGGCAACTCCATTTACAGGGCACGTTGATAAGTTGTCATCAAATTGATGGCAACAGGCAACAGGCACTAAGCAACAGGCAACAGGCGACAGGCAACAGGCAACAGTCAACAGGCAACAGGCAACAGGCAACAGGCAACAGGCAACAGGCAACAAGCAATTCTGTCGAGTGGTTCTCATTCACTTCATTTTCATCTTTGTTCTCGCATTTCTGTTGGTATCGGCCGTAGGTTACATCGACGTTGGAGTTTCTCGTTAGATATCCAATTGTCAGGCCCGAATGATAACTTGTCGCACTTGTTGCGTTGTCTCCACTGAGACGCATTACGTTTCGCTGGCATATAGCAATGCGGATTTAGGATCCTTGATCAATATGCCCTGCATCGAATCCGCCGGAAAAGTTGCTGCTTGGCATATTTTGCTGAATAGCTGGCACATGATCTGTGATGAAAAAGATGGTCAACATCTCGACTGAAATGAAGTCTATCCCTGACGCTTTATCGTAGGGAGAATAGAGATGGTCGGGTTTCATATTTTCCCAGCCCGAACCCGACCCGGGCCCGAAAATTTTTTTGCTGTCAAACCCGGACCCGACCCGAACCCGAATTTTTATTTTCTGTCAAACCCGAGCCCGACCCGAACCCGAAATTTTATTTTCGGTCAAACCCGAACCCGACCCGAACCCGGATTTATTTTTTTCGCTAAGCCCGAACCCGACCCGAACCCGAATTTTTTTCGGACAAACCAAAACCCGATCCGAACCCGAATTTTTGTGTTATGTTATATTTGATCCCGCCCTGAACTTGAATTTCATATTTATTTTCATAAAACTCACACCTCGTTTTAAATCTCGGCAGTTTTCTTTTCGTATTCTCTATAACGTTCGAGCTCTAAAAGCTCTAAAATTCATTTGAAATTAGGTTTTTTTCACCCTTCTATTTCTTTTGGAACCGAATTGAAAATTCTAAAAAACTAGAATCGTTTCTTTTACTTTTTACGGGAATATCTCTTAAGTTTTCTATGAAACCTGTGAAAAGCGAAAAGAAAAATTTACATGGAAAATTATTTTGAAATGCTTGGATCTTGCTTCATTATGTAATACCGGTATCTAATAGCCGAAAGCTAGTTGTCTAAACCACTAGCACCCTGGTTTAAAGGTAGCAAACATAAAAGGGGTTGATTTTAACACAAAACATACCGACTTCACTCTACGAATATTTTTCGCGAGAAGACCGGAAATCCCGCGATTATCAATAGATTAGCATTAATATTTTTCTCGATAAAAAAGAAATAGTAGAGCACCAAACTTTGCATTATGTTTTAAATATATTTTCTAATAAAAGTAGCTAAACAGAATTGTGTTATAACGCCGTGAAAATGAACCAAAAAAGCAATGGGTCAAATGACCCCTTCACGGCAGAGCTGCCATAAATACAGATATTTGTGCATGCATAAATTCAGGACCCTACCGTTTTCTCCGGAGTATTTTATTTTCTCGATCTAATCTTTTAAATAACATGAATAGTTTATGAAGTACTTTAAAATTCAGGACCATTAGTAGAGCCAGAAATCACATCAACTGAAATAATTGATGGGTCCCAAATTTATGCATGCACAAATATCTGTATTTGTGGTAGCTCTGCTGCACGGTATGTTGTGTGTTAAAGACAGCTAAACTTACAACTATTCCAAGGCACGAAACTTTTTGGAAATCGGAATAGAATTTATGATAGCAGACAATTCTAGTCTTCTGTCAGTCCACCCAACTTGTTTGGGCGCAGTTATGACATGATCCAACTAACGAATTCTGGCGAATTCTGGAATATATAACTTTTGGCCTAAATTCGATCTAAATCTGAAAACACTAAACCGTCTAAAAAGCAACCAGTTCAGTGTAGCTGATATCTGAGTCATACTAAATATCATTAAAGTACTGCTTATTTTATTATGTTAAAATAATACTTTTACGAGAACTGAATGTGGAGATGGTTCGGCTTCTTATTACCCAAACCCGAAGCCCGGACTTAATTTTTTCGCTAAGCCCCAACCCGACCCGAACCCGAATATTTTTTTTTGGCCAAGCCCGGACCCGACCCGAACCCGACACCTGGTAAAAGTATCAAGCCCGAACCCGACCCGAACCCGTCGGGTTCGGGTTTTTTTCGGGTTTCGGGTCTGAAAACCCGAGACCCGACCATCTCTAAGGGAGAAGTCCTCTATGCTCGGACACTTTAGGTTTTTAAGATAAAACTCAAAAAATATCGGGTTTATTATATCAATTTTCACTTTAATGTGGAGAAAAACAATATTATAAGCAAAAAATACTAAGTGGTAACAAAATTTGCGCTGCAAGGTTAATTTTGAAAGTAGATAGCTAGATACTAGTATTTTGTGTACAAATTAGCTCAAATCGAAAGCTGTCCTCTATGCTCGGACATGATAAATGGATCTATTGAAACCAGCATCAATAGAAGAAAACTATCGTAGAACAATTCAAAATTCCAGCGTCCAGCACAAATCTTGTGAGTCAGTCCTTGCAGGTTTGCTGTGTAAAAGTGAATAATGTAATATTCAAATTTTTTCTTGACTTTGCTAGTAATGCGTAATGCACATGAAAATGTACGCGGCAACTCCATTTACAGGGCACGTTGATAGGTTGTCATCAAATTGATATTTTGTTGCAACAGGCAACAGGCGTCAAGCAACAAGCAACAAAGAACAAGCAGCAGGCAACAGGCAACAGGCAACAGGCAACAGGCAACAGGCAACAGGCAATAAGCAACAGGCAACAGGCAACAGGCAACAGGCAACAGGCAACAGGCAACAGGCAACAGGCAACAGGCAACAGGCAACAGGCAACAGGCAACAGGCAACAGGCAACGAGCAACAGGCAACAAGCAACAGGCAACAGCCAACAGGCAACAGGAAACAGGCAACAGGCAACAGGCAACAGGCAACAGGCAACAGGCAACAGGCAACAGGCATCAGGCAACATGCGACAGGCAACAGCAACGGGCAACAGGCAACAGGCAACAAGCAACAGGCAACAGGCAACAAGCAACAAGCAACAAGCAACAAGCAACAAGCAACAGGCAACAGGCAACAGGCAACAGACAACAGGCAACAGGCAACAGGCAACAGGCAACAGGCAACAGGCAACAGGCAACAGGCAACGGGCAACAGGCAACAGGCAACAGGCAACAGGCAACAGGCAACAGGCAGCAACCAACAGGCGACAGGCAGCAGGCAACAGGCAACAGGCGACAGGCAACAGGCAGCAACCAACAGGCGACAGGCAGCAGGCAACAGGCAACAGGCGACAGGCAACAGGCAGCAGTCAACAGGCAACAGGCAACAGGCAACAGGCAACAGGCAACAGGCAACAGGCAATAGGCAACAGGCAACAGGCAACAGGCAGCAGGCAACAGGCAACAGGCAACAGGCAACAGGCAACAGGCAACAGGCAACAGGCAACAGGCAACAGGCAACAGCAACAGGCAACAGGCAATAGAAGAAAACTATCCTAGAACAATTCAAAATTCCAGCGTCCAGCACAAATCTTGTGAGTGCAGTCCTTGCAGGTTTGCTGTGTATAAGTGAATACTGTAATATTCAAATTTTTTCTTGACTTTGCTAGTAATGCGTAATGCACATGAAAATGTACGCGGCAACTCCATTTACAGGGCACGTTGATAGGTTGTCATCAAATTGATGGCAACAGGCAATAGGCAACAGGCAACAGGCACCAAGCAACAGGCAACAGGCAACAGGCAACATGCAACATGCAACATGCAACAAGCAACAGGCAACAGGCGACAGGCAACAGGAAGCAGGCAACAGGCAACAGGCAACAAGCAACAAGCAACAAGCAACAAGCAACAGGCAACAGGCGACAGGCAACAGGAAACAGGCAACAGGCAACAAGCTACAAGCAACAGGCAACAGGCGACAGGCAACAGGAAGCAGGCAACAGGCAACAGGCAACAGGAAACAGGCAACATGCAACAGACAACAGGCGACAGGCAACAGGCAACGGGCAACAGGCAACAGCAACAGGCAACAGGCAACAGGAAACAGGCAACAAGCAACAGGAAATAGGATACAGGCAACAAGCAACAGGCAACAGGCAACAGGCAACAGGCAACAGGCAACAGGCAACAGGCAACAAGCAACAGGCAACAGGCAACAGGCAACAAGCAACAAGCAACAAGCAACAGGCAACAGGCAACAAGCGACAAGCAGCAGGCAACAGGCAACAGGCAACAGGCAACAGGCAACAAGCAACAGCCAACAGGCAACAGGCAGCGGGCAACAGGCAACAAGCAACAAGCAACAGGCAACAAGCAACAGGCAACAGGCGACAGGCGACAGGCAACAGGCGACAGCCAACAGCAACAGGCAACAGCAACAGGCAACAGCAACAAGCAATTCTGTCGAGTGGTTCTCATTCACTTCATTTTCATCTTTGTTCTCGCATTTCTGTTGGTATCGGCCGTTGGTTACATCGACGTTGGAGTTTCTCGTTAGATATCCAATTGTCAGGCCCGAATGATAACTTGTCGCACTTGTTGCGTTGTCTCCACTGAGACGCATTACGTTTCGCTGGCATATAGCAATACGGATTTAGGATCCTTGATCAATATGCCCTGCATCGAATACGCCGGAAAAGTTGCTGCTTGGCATATTTTGCTGAATAGCTGGCACATGATCTGTGATGAAAAAGATGGTCAACATCTCGACTGAAATGAAGTCTATCCCTGACGCTTTATCGTAGGGAGAAGTCCTCTATGCTCAGACACTTTAGGTTTTTAAGATAAAACTCAAAAAATATCGGGTTTATTATATCAATTTTCACTTTAATGTGGAGAAAAACAATATTATAAGCAAAAAATACTAAGTGGTAACAAAATTTGCGCTGCAAGGGTAATTTTGAAAGTAGATCGCTAGATACTAGTATTTTGTGTACAAATTAGCTCAAATCGAAAGCTGTCCTCTATGCTCGGACATGCTAAATGGATCTATTGAAACCAGCATCAATAGAAGAAAACTATCCTAGAACAATTCAAAATTCCAGTGTCCAGCACAAATCTTGTGAGTGCAGTCCTTGCAGGTTTGCTGTGTATAAGTGAATAATGTAATATTCAAATAAATTTTTTGTTGACTTTGCTAGTAATGCGTAATGCACATGAAAATGTACGCGGCAACTCCATTTACAGGGCACGTTGATAGGTTGTCATCAAATTGATATTTTGTTGCAACAGGCAACAGGCGTCAAGCAACGAGCACAAGCAACGAGCACAAGCAACAAGCAACAAGAAACAAGCAACAAGAAACAAGCAACAAGCAACAAGCAACAAGCAACAAGCAAAAAGCAACAAGCAACAAGCAACAGGCAACAAGCAAGAGGCAACAAGCAACAAGCAACAAGCAACAAGCAACAAGCAACAAGCAACAAGCAACAAGCAACAAGCAACAAGCAACAAGCAACAAGCAACAAGCAACAAACAACAAGCAACAAGCAACAAGCAACAAGCAACAGGCAACAGGCAACAGGCAACAGGCAACAGGCAACAGGCAACAAGCGTCAAGCAATAGGCAGCAGGCAACAGGCAACAGGCGACAGGCAACAGGCAACAGGAAACAGGCAACAGGCAACAGGCAACAGGCAACAGGCAACAGGCAACAGTCAACAGTCAACAGTCAACAGTCAACAGGCAACAGGCAACAGGAAACAGGCAACAGGCAACAGGCAACATGCGACAGGCAACAGCAACAGGCAACAGGCAACAGGCAACAGGCAACGAGCAACAGGCAACAGGCAACAGGCAACAGGAAACAGGCAACAGGCAACAAGCAACAAGCAACAGGCAACAGGCAATAGAAGAAAACTATCCTAGAACAATTCAAAATTCCAGCGTCCAGCACAAATCTTGTGAGTGCAGTCCTTGCAGGATTGCTGTGTAAAAGTGAATAATGTAATATTCAAAATTTTTCTTGACTTTGCTAGTAATGCGTAATGCACATGAAAAAGTACGCGGCAACTCCATTCACAGGGCACGTTGATAGGTTGTCATCAAATTGATGGCAACAGGCAACAGGCAACAGGCAACAGTCAACAGTCAACAGGCAACAGGCAACAGGCAACAGGCAACAAGCAACAGGCAACAGGCAACAGGCAACAGGCAACAGGCAACAGGCAACAGGCAACGGGCAACAGGCAACAGGCAACAGGCAACGGGCAACAGGCAACAGGCAACAGGCAACAGGCAACATGCAACAAGCAACAGGCAACAAGCAACAAGCCTGTTGCCACAGGCAACAGGCAACAGGCAACGGGCAACAGGCAACAAGCAACAAGCAACAAGCAACAGGCAACAGGCGACAGGCAACAGGAAACAGGCAACAGGCAACAAGCAACAGGCAACAGGCAACAGGCAACAAGCAACAGGCAACAAGCAACAGGCAACAAGCAACAGGCAACAGGCAACAGGAAACAGGCAACAGGCAACAGGCAAAAGGCAACAGGCAACAAGCAACAGGCAACAGGCAGCAGACAACAGGCGACAGGCAACAGGCAACAGGCAACAGGCAACAGGCAACAGGCAACAAGCGACAAGCAACAGACAACAGGCAACAAGCAACAGCCAACAGGCAACAGGCAGCGGGCAACAGGCAACAAGCAACAAGCAACAGGCAACAAGCAACAGGCAACAGGCGACAGGCAACAGGCGACAGCCAACAGCAACAGGCAACAGCAACAGGCAACAGCAACAGGCAACAAGCAATTCTGTCGAGTGGTTCTCATTCACTTCATTTTCATCTTTGTTCTCGCATTTCTGTTGGTATCGGCCGTTGGTTACATCGACGTTGGAGTTTCTCGTTAGATATCCAATTGTCAGGCCCGAATGATAACTTGTCGCACTTGTTGCGTTGTCTCCACTGAGACGCATTACGTTTCGCTGGCATATAGCAATACGGATTTAGGATCCTTGATCAATATGCCCTGCATCGAATACGCCGGAAAAGTTGCTGCTTGGCATATTTTGCTGAATAGCTGGCACATGATCTGTGATGAAAAAGATGGTCAACATCTCGACTGAAATGAAGTCTATCCCTGACGCTTTATCGTAGGGAGAAGTCCTCTATGCTCAGACACTTTAGGTTTTTAAGATAAAACTCAAAAAATATCGGGTTTATTATATCAATTTTCACTTTAATGTGGAGAAAAACAATATTATAAGCAAAAAATACTAAGTGGTAACAAAATTTGCGCTGCAAGGGTAATTTTGAAAGTAGATCGCTAGATACTAGTATTTTGTGTACAAATTAGCTCAAATCGAAAGCTGTCCTCTATGCTCGGACATGCTAAATGGATCTATTGAAACCAGCATCAATAGAAGAAAACTATCCTAGAACAATTCAAAATTCCAGTGTCCAGCACAAATCTTGTGAGTGCAGTCCTTGCAGGTTTGCTGTGTATAAGTGAATAATGTAATATTCAAATAAATTTTTTGTTGACTTTGCTAGTAATGCGTAATGCACATGAAAATGTACGCGGCAACTCCATTTACAGGGCACGTGGATAGGTTGTCATCAAATTGATATTTTGTTGCAACAGGCAACAGGCGTCAAGCAACGAGCACAAGCAACGAGCACAAGCAACAAGCAACAAGAAACAAGCAACAAGAAACAAGCAACAAGCAACAAGCAACAAGCAACAAGCAAAAAGCAACAAGCAACAAGCAACAGGCAACAAGCAAGAGGCAACAAGCAACAAGCAACAAGCAACAAGCAACAAGCAACAAGCAACAAGCAACAAGCAACAAGCAACAAGCAACAAGCAACAAGCAACAAGCAACAAACAACAAGCAACAAGCAACAAGCAACAAGCAACAGGCAACAGGCAACAGGCAACAGGCAACAGGCAACAGGCAACAAGCGTCAAGCAATAGGCAGCAGGCAACAGGCAACAGGCGACAGGCAACAGGCAACAGGAAACAGGCAACAGGCAACAGGCAACAGGCAACAGGCAACAGGCAACAGTCAACAGTCAACAGTCAACAGTCAACAGGCAACAGGCAACAGGAAACAGGCAACAGGCAACAGGCAACATGCGACAGGCAACAGCAACAGGCAACAGGCAACAGGCAACAGGCAACGAGCAACAGGCAACAGGCAACAGGCAACAGGAAACAGGCAACAGGCAACAAGCAACAAGCAACAGGCAACAGGCAATAGAAGAAAACTATCCTAGAACAATTCAAAATTCCAGCGTCCAGCACAAATCTTGTGAGTGCAGTCCTTGCAGGATTGCTGTGTAAAAGTGAATAATGTAATATTCAAAATTTTTCTTGACTTTGCTAGTAATGCGTAATGCACATGAAAAAGTACGCGGCAACTCCATTCACAGGGCACGTTGATAGGTTGTCATCAAATTGATGGCAACAGGCAACAGGCAACAGGCAACAGTCAACAGTCAACAGGCAACAGGCAACAGGCAACAGGCAACAAGCAACAGGCAACAGGCAACAGGCAACAGGCAACAGGCAACAGGCAACAGGCAACGGGCAACAGGCAACAGGCAACAGGCAACGGGCAACAGGCAACAGGCAACAGGCAACAGGCAACATGCAACAAGCAACAGGCAACAAGCAACAAGCCTGTTGCCACAGGCAACAGGCAACAGGCAACGGGCAACAGGCAACAAGCAACAAGCAACAAGCAACAGGCAACAGGCGACAGGCAACAGGAAACAGGCAACAGGCAACAAGCAACAGGCAACAGGCAACAGGCAACAAGCAACAGGCAACAAGCAACAGGCAACAAGCAACAGGCAACAGGAAACAGGCAACAGGCAACAGGCAAAAGGCAACAGGCAACAAGCAACAGGCAACAGGCAGCAGACAACAGGCGACAGGCAACAGGCAACAGGCAACAGGCAACAGGCAACAGGCAACAAGCGACAAGCAACAGACAACAGGCAACAAGCAACAGCCAACAGGCAACAGGCAGCGGGCAACAGGCAACAAGCAACAAGCAACAGGCAACAAGCAACAGGCAACAGGCGACAGGCAACAGGCGACAGCCAACAGCAACAGGCAACAGCAACAGGCAACAGCAACAGGCAACAAGCAATTCTGTCGAGTGGTTCTCATTCACTTCATTTTCATCTTTGTTCTCGCATTTCTGTTGGTATCGGCCGTTGGTTACATCGACGTTGGAGTTTCTCGTTAGATATCCAATTGTCAGGCCCGAATGATAACTTGTCGCACTTGTTGCGTTGTCTCCACTGAGACGCATTACGTTTCGCTGGCATATAGCAATACGGATTTAGGATCCTTGATCAATATGCCCTGCATCGAATCCGCCGGAAAAGTTGCTGCTTGGCATATTTTGCTGAATAGCTGGCACATGATCTGTGATGAAAAAGATGGTCAACATCTCGACTGAAATGAAGTCTATCCCTGACGCTTTATCGTAGGGAGAAGTCCTCTATGCTCAGACACTTTAGGTTTTTAAGATAAAACTCAAAAAATATCGGGTTTATTATATCAATTTTCACTTTAATGTGGAGAAAAACAATATTATAAGCAAAAAATACTAAGTGGTAACAAAATTTGCGCTGCAAGGGTAATTTTGAAAGTAGATAGCTAGATACTAGTATTTTGTGTACAAATTAGCTCAAATCGAAAGCTGTCCTCTATGCTCGGACATGATAAATGGATCTATTGAAACCAGCATCAATAGAAGAAAACTATCCTAGAACAATTCAAAATTCCAGTGTCCAGCACAAATCTTGTGAGTGCAGTCCTTGCAGGTTTGCTGTGTATAAGTGAATAATGTAATATTCAAATAAATTTTTTGTTGACTTTGCTAGTAATGCGCAATGCACATGAAAATGTACGCGGCAACTCCATTTACAGGGCACGTTGATAGGTTGTCATCAAATTGATATTTTGTTGCAACAGGCAACAGGCGTCAAGCAACGAGCACAAGCAACAAGCAACAAGCAACAAGCAACAAGCAACAAGCGTCAAGCAATAGGCAGCAGGCAACAGGCAACAGGCGACAGGCAACAGGCAACAGGAAACAGGCAACAGGCAACAGGCAACAGGCAACAGGCAACAGGCAACAGGCAACAGTCAACAGTCAACAGGCAACAGGCAACAGGCAACAGGCAACAAGCAACAAGCAACAAGCAACAAGCAACAAGCAACAAGCAACAGGCAACAGGCAACAGGCAACAGGCAACAGGCAACGAGCATCAAGCAATAGGCAACAGGCAACAGGCAACAGGCAACAGGCAACAGGCAACAGGCAACAGGCAACAGGCAACAGGCAACAGGCAACAGGCAACAGGCAACAGGCAACAAGCAACAGGCAACAGGCAACAGGCAACAGGCGACAGGAAACAGTCAACAGGCAACAGGCAACAGGCGACAGGCAACAGGCAACAGGCAACAGGCAACAAGCATCAATCAATAGGCAACAGGCAACAGGCGACAGGCGACAGGCAACAGTCAACAAGCATCAAGCAATAGGCAATAGGCAACAGGCAACAGGCAACAGGCAACAGGCAACAGGCAACCGGCAACAGGCAACAGGCAACAAGCAACAGGCAACAAGCAACAAGCAATAGGCAACAGGCAACAGGCATCAGGCATCAGGCAACAGGCAACAGGCAACATGCAACAGGCAACATGCAACAGGCAACAAGCAACGAGAAACAAGCCTGTTGCCACAAGCAACAGGCAACAGGCAGCAGGCAACAGGCAACAGGCAACAGGCAACATGCAACAGGCAACAGGCAACAGGAAACAGGCAACAGGCAACAGGCAACAGGCAACAGGCAACAAGCAACAGGCAACAGGCGACAGGCAACAGGCGACAGGCAGCAGGCAACAGGCAACAGGCAACAGGCAACAAGCAACAGGCTGTGGTGGACGCTCATGATTGAAATGGTTCAGCGCGACGCGGATCGGTTATGCTGTATAAGCGTAAACGGACTGTACCGCGTCGAACGGTGACAATTATACGCTGACACAGCGCATAGCGTAAAACGTACGACACATAGCATAGGAAGAAATATTTCAGTACAATATAGTCGAGAACGACACGTTACGAGGACCACATCTAGTATTCTTACTCCAAACCGAACCGCCATATCCCAAGAATATTGCATGGCGATCCTCGCCAGTATGCAGTGAAAGCGAGTTTCGATACGGTTAAATTTTCTGATTCACGCGTTGGAGATGCCCAAGTAAAAAAAAAAAAAAAAAGTGGTCGAGTTTTGTTCCGGAAGTTATAGTTTCAGAAATTGTGCAATGAAAAACGTCCTTGTTGGTTGCAAAGCGAAAAAGCACGCTTCGAACAGTGTTCTGGAAGAGACCACGTAATACGTGAATCGTAGAGTGAAAAAAAAAAAATTACAATGGGATGGTTTAGTGCGGATGAAATCATCGCACCGGCCGCATCAAATAGCGTCATTGAACAGAACCATACCGCACAAACAATTGCACTGTGCGTGATAGCAGCGTTGGCTGTAGGATACATTGTAGTGCGGATAGTAGCAAAACTGCACCGCCAACAGACAGAAAGTGTCGCCCAAAGAGCTATTAGTATGGCAAATTTGCCAAACGTGTAAGAAACTACCAAATGTTGTGATTCAAAATAAAAACAATTAAAACAATAAACAATTGCTTTAAAAAACAAACGTATAAAAAAAAAAAAAAAAAAAGTGTAGTGCTGTCCCAAGTAGCTTCCACGTTGCATTCGTACATCGACATACATTCTACGGATAAAAGTGCTGATTCAGTTGTACAACTGGAAATGATTTCAATCAACCAGACGATGACTGCGAGAGAAAATTTCGTTCGATGATTCCAGCTTCGGATGGATGGAAAAATTCACACTAGCGAGATATGGGAAATTTCGGCTGCTGCGGGGAAAAAATGTCAAATGTGATGACCATAGAACATCTCAAATATAACCAGAGAAATAATTGGGAAGTATCCATTAGTAAAAAAAGAAGAATATAAATTACTTTACAAAAAAAAAAAAAAAAAAATTTTGTTTTAGGCACTATCACTGGAATGGAAGAATTTTTCAAAGCAGGAGATGCGTTAGGGAAATTACATGCTAATTTAAAAAAACATGCCAATTATAAACCAGGCACTAAGGTAAGGAAAATAAAGGAAATCCAAACCATATTAGAAGAGCTAAAAAGGGCCGTAAACAAATGTAAAGCAATAGAGACTAAAGCCCAATTTAAAAGAAGATATCTACAACTGAAGTCTGTTGCTAGGCAGTGCTATAAGCTGCTTGGCTCAGTACCTGCTAACCTAGACGACACCTTAGCCCCTGAAGGCACTAAAGGGGGTGAGGGTGAAAATTCGAAAATACAAGATAACGAAGAAGACTCAGAGGAATCAAACGACGACGAGGAAGTTCTTCAAGAAGAATTTTCAGACTTCGAAGAAGAAGAACGCTACGAAATGGCGACCAAACTAGACCTTAGCTTGGCCATGAAGGTAGTCGACAGATATAATGGCGAACCATCGAAACTGTCCATATTTATTGAAACCGTCGAATTGCTGGAGGAATACTCCAACGGAGTTCCACCAGCAGACGTCCTGAAATTTTTAAAAACAAGACTAGTAGGCGCAGCCCACGGGGCAATCGATAATGCCCGAACAACCGCCGAGGCGTTTGATGCACTGAAAAGAAAATTTTCGGTGAAGATTACACCGAGAGCGGTGGAAAAGGAGATGGCATTGAAAAAACAACATTCTAAACAAATCGCAGAGTTCGGCGCGGACATAGAAAACCTGTCCGCTAAATTGGCAGCCGCACACGTTTCAATGGGAACTTTCCCAAGTGAGGCGGCAGCCCTAAATATTGTCGAACCTGTAGCGGTTCAGGCATTTGTCGAGGGATTGAAAGATCCCTCAACACAATTTTTCGTAAAAGCACGGAATCCGACATCGCTAAATAAAGCGATATCGGATGCGTTGGAGTGCCAAAGTACTCCAAAAACTGAAAATAGTTTAGAAAATATGATGGCACTATGGTGCACATCAGGAAGAACGCCCTATAGGGGCAACGATCGAAATAATTGGAGAAGCCGAGGAAGCTCTAGAGGTCGTGGTGGTTACCGAGGAAACACTAGGTACCGTGGTAGGGGTACACAACACAATAACAACTATGGTTATAACAATAACCACCAAACCAACCAAACCTACCGAGGAAATAACAGTCGCGGGAGGAACAACGGACATGTGGCACATATGGCCGAACCTCAGCAACGACAACAACAGCAACAACAAACACAACAACAGCAACAACAACAACCTGTAGAAGAGGCACATTTAATCGATCTTTTTCGTTAATTTTAGCGCGAAGAAGGCTCTCAGAGCAAAATTTAAATTATTTGGCAGAGTAATAGAACTCATAATTGACAGTGGAGCATCTTGTTGTATTCTGGACAAAAGATGTCTTCCCGAATTTATCAATATCAATAATTCACACACATTAGAAATCAGTGGTGTAAACGGAGTAACCCGTACTCTGGGATCCGTTGACACTTTTGTGGGGTACAAGTCTGTGGAATATCCCATTAAATTTAATATTATAGAGAGCTTGCCGGATGCAGTTAACGGCTTGATTGGCACAGATTTTTTGAGAGAATTTGGAGCCATTGTTGATTTTGTGGGTATGGAGATGAGATTGCAACAACCAAAAACTGAAACATGCTACATTATACCGGCTCGTACTGAGGTGATAAGGTACGTTGATACCGGTGTGACGGGTACTTGTGTGGTACTACAACAAGAAATAGTGCCACATGTTTTCATAGCAAATTCAATATCAGTTCCAAAAGAAGGGAAATTACCCGTAAGAATTATTAATATAGCAAATAAGGAAATTTGCATTGAAACAAAAAATATTGAAACAAAGGATCTAAGGGATTACAATGTGGTAGGAAAAATTAAACTGCCAAAATACGATACTAATAGAGCAAGTAAACTTTTAAATGAGTTGAACTTGAAACATTTGACAAAACAAGATCAGGCAGAGATGCAGAGGCTATGCTTAAAATACGCTGATGTGTTTTGCTTGAAAGACGATAAATTAACAGTAACGGATAAGTACACATCCAGTATTAAAATAAAGGATGGCACAACTCCAATATTTTCTAAACAATATCGCCTTCCCCTGGCGCAAAAAAGGGAAATAAATGACCAGATTGATAGGATGATGTCAGATGGAGTCATTGAAAAGACTAGTTCCGAATGGAATAGCCCAATTTTACTAGTGCCAAAAAAGTCGGCGAATGACAAAAAGAAATGGAGGTTGGTTGTTGATTATCGGAAACTTAACAATGTTCTTGAGAACGATACATTTCCACTCCCAAATATAGAGGAGGTCATAGACTCATTGGCAGGAGCGAAGTACTTTTCGCATTTAGACTTGTCCCAAGGGTACTACCAATGCAATTTGAAGCAAGAGGATAGGCCACTAACAGCTTTCTCGACGTCGTCTGGACAATATCAGATGACAAGGCTTCCAATGGGACTAAAAATAAGCCCAGCATCATTTTCAAGACTAATGACCATAGCGATGGCAGGTCTTAATGGAGAGAAGTGTTTAGTATATTTGGATGATCTCATCATATTTGGTAGAAATCTAGAAGAGCATAACAAAAATCTCTCGAACGTTTTCCGAAGATTGCGAGAGGTAAATTTAAAACTAAACCCCGAAAAATGCAATTTTTTGCAAGAAAATTTAGTATACCTGGGACATTACATATCTGCTGAAGGCATCAGGCCTGATCCTGCTAAAATCGAAGCAGTGAAAAAATGGCCGATCCCTTCCACTGCGGATGAAGTCAAGCGATTCGTTGCTTTCGCAAATTACTATCGGAAGCACATAAAAGACTTTGCTAGGCTTTGCACACCGTTAAACAAGTTGACCAGAAAGGGTGTAAAGTTTGAATGGAGTAGCGAATGCCACAACTCATTCGAGAATTTAAAACAATGCTTTATAAATCCACCAGTACTGGATTACCCGGATCTAACGGAGACCAACAAATTCAACTTACATACGGATGCGTCTGGATATGCGATTGGTGCTGTGCTATCTAATAGCAACGGCAAACCGGTTGCATATGCCAGCAAGACTCTGAATAAAGCCGAATCAAATTACAGTACGATAGAAAAGGAGTTATTGGCTATGGTGTGGGCTATCAAGCATTTTCGACCATACCTGTATGGAAGAAGATTTGAAGTCTACAGTGACCATAGACCATTAGTTTACCTTTTTACTTTAGCTGACCCCTCCAGCAGATTAACAAAATTCAGGTTAGCTTTAGAAGAATATGATTTTGAAGTAACTTTCAGGAAAGGAAGCGAGAATGTGATAGCGGACGCGTTGTCACGCATTTCGATTCAAGACCTGAAAACACTTCATGGAAAAACTGTTCTAGTCGTTACCAGAGCTTCGAAACTTAAAGGCGAAAAAGCGAATGACGATAGGACTGATCAACCTTCGTCTAAACAAGACAAATACGTTAAAATGGTAATGAAAGATAACATAAAAAGCATGCAAATCTCCACAGATGTAATTGAAATTCCCCTCAAAAGGACACAAATTGACCTACGGGCAATGTTGTCGAAGGTGGCGGAATATTCAAAAATTAATAATATAAAATATATAATCATCAAAAATAATAAGGAGACATATGACGTCATTAAAAAATATGAAGAACTACAGATATATGGTCGACCATCATCAGTAAAAACATTACCAATTTTAATAAAAATCGGAGAGCAAATAGAAGAAGTAACAGACGAAAGGTCAAAGCTTTTAATACTAAACGACTACCATATATTACCGACAGCGGGACATGCGGGTATTAGACGCACACTTGCAACTATAAGCAAAAGATATTTTTGGAAAAACATGAAATGCGATGTAGAGAATTTCATTAAAAAATGCAAGCAATGCCAGATATCAAAAGTTGGAAGATGCGGAAAAACTCCAATGATCATTACGACAACAGCAAGCACAGCATTTGAAAAAATCTACGTAGATTTGGTTGGTCCTTTGATACCTACCAATGGATACGAATATATACTAACAACGCAATGCGAGTTAACAAAATTTATAACCGCAACACCGATACCTAACAAGTCAACAGAGACAGTAGCTAAAGCATTCGTGGAGCATGTTATTTTAAAATATGGTGTTCCACAACGAATTGCGTCGGATAGAGGAACAGAGTTTATGTCGAGTTTGTTTACATCCATTGCCAAATTATTGAATATTCAAAAACTAAATTCTACAGCTTACCATCATGAAACTATAGGTTCTTTGGAGAACACACACAAATGTTTAGGAAACTTTTTACGCATCTATTGTAACGAAAAATTATTTTCTTGGGTACATTGGATACCATTTTACACATTCGCATATAACAATACCGTTCACACTAACACTGGATACACACCTTTTTATTTAGTATTCGGAAAAAATAGTAACATGCCTTCAAATTTAACAAATGATAATCCAGTGCCTATTTATGACATAGACAACTATAGCAAGCAATTGACGTTAAAGTTACAAGTATGCCATCAAGAAATAAGAGAAAACCTTCTTTCTAGCAAGATGAAAAGAACAATGAAAAATAACTTAAACATTGTACCAAAATGTTATAACAAAGATGACTTAGTCCTAATTAAAAATGAAATAGGTAAAAAATTGGACAATAAATTTATAGGTCCATACAGAGTAGTAGAGGACATAGACTCAAATATAAGGGTAGAGATCAATGGTAAAGAGGATATAATACATAAAAATAGAATAAAAAGTTATAAGGAATGAAAATAATAATACATATAATTTGAAACAATAGGACGTGTGGTGGACGATTGTTTCATAATGAGTTCTTTCAAATTACATGGGAATAATACGCATTATATAAATCCTAGTTCATATTTCCTTGTTTAGTTTAAAAATTCTTAACTATAGATAACAATTTTTAAAAAAATGTAAATAGGGCGTGTGGTGGACGCTCATGATTGAAATGGTTCAGCGCGACGCGGATCGGTTATGCTGTATAAGCGTAAACGGACTGTACCGCGTCGAACGGTGACAATTATACGCTGACACAGCGCATAGCGTAAAACGTACGACACATAGCATAGGAAGAAATATTTCAGTACAATATAGTCGAGAACGACACGTTACGAGGACCACATCTAGTATTCTTACTCCAAACCGAACCGCCATATCCCAAGAATATTGCAAGGCAATAGAAGAAAACTATCCTAGAACAATTCAAAAATCCAGCGTCCAGCACAAATCTTGTGAGTGCAGTCCTTGCAGGTTTGCTGTGTAAAAGTGAATAATGTAATATTCAAATTTTTTCTTGACTTTGCTAGTAATGCGTAATGCACATGAAAATGTACGCGGCAACTCCATTTACAGGGCACGTTGATAAGTTGTCATCAAATTGATGGCAACAGGCAACAGGCAACACGCACTAAGCAACAGGCAACAGGCGACAGGCAACAGGCAACAGTCAACAGGCAACAGGCAACAGGCAACAGGCAACAAGCAATTCTGTCGAGTGGTTCTCATTCACTTCATTTTCATCTTTGTTCTCGCATTTCTGTTGGTATCGGCCGTAGGTTACATCGACGTTGGAGTTTCTCGTTAGATATCCAATTGTCAGGCCCGAATGATAACTTGTCGCACTTGTTGCGTTGTCTCCACTGAGACGCATTACGTTTCGCTGGCATATAGCAATGCGGATTTAGGATCCTTGATCAATATGCCCTGCATCGAATCTGCCGGAAAAGTTGCTGCTTGGCATATTTTGCTGAATAGCTGGCACATGATCTGTGATGAAAAAGATGGTCAACATCTCGACTGAAATGAAGTCTATCCCTGACGCTTTATCGTAGGGAGAAGTCCTCTATGCTCGGACACTTTAGGTTTTTAAGATAAAACTCAAAAAATATCGGGTTTATTATATCAATTTTCACTTTAATGTGGAGAAAAACAATATTATAAGCAAAAAATACTAAGTGGTAACAAAATTTGCGCTGCAAGGTTAATTTTGAAAGTAGATAGCTAGATACTAGTATTTTGTGTACAAATTAGCTCAAATCGAAAGCTGTCCTCTATGCTCGGACATGATAAATTGATCTATTGAAACCAGCATCAATAGAAGAAAACTATCCTAGAACAATTCAAAATTCCAGTGTCCAGCACAAATCTTGTGAGTGCAGTCCTTGCAGGTTTGCTGTGTATAAGTGAATAATGTAATATTCAAATAAATTTTTTGTTGACTTTGCTAGTAATGCGTAATGCACATGAAAATGTACGCGGCAACTCCATTTACAGGGCACGTTGATAGGTTGTCATCAAATTGATATTTTGTTGCAACAGGCAACAGGCAACAGGCAATAAGCAACAGGCAACA
Organism: Sabethes cyaneus; assembly: GCF_943734655.1. Lineage (NCBI taxonomy): Eukaryota > Metazoa > Arthropoda > Insecta > Diptera > Culicidae > Sabethes > Sabethes cyaneus. The sequence continues at coordinate 109,641,593 of NC_071354.1, read as the reverse complement.
GGCAACAGGCAACGAGCAACAGGCAACAAGCAACAGGCAACAGCCAACAGGCAACAGGCAACAGGAAACAGGCAACAGGCGACAGGCAACAGGCAACAGGCAACAGGCAACATGCGACAGGCAGCAGCAACAGGCAACAGGCAACAGGCAACAAGCAACAGGCAACAGGCAACAAGCAACAGGCAACAAGCAACAAGCAACAAGCAACAAGCAACAAAGAACAGGCAACAGGCAACAGGCAACAGGCAACAGACAACAGGCAACAGGGAACAGGCAACAGGCAACAGGCAACAGGCTACAGGCTACAGGCAACAGGCAACAGGCAACAGGCAACAAGCAACAGGCAACAACCAACAGGCGACAGGCAACAGGCAACAGGCAACAAGCATCAAGCAATAGGCAGCAGTCAACAGGCAACAGGCAACATGCAACAGGCAACAGGCAACAGGCAACAGGCAACAGGCAACAGGCGACAGGCGACAGGCAACAGGCAACAGGCAACAGGCGACAGGCAACAGGCAACAGGCAACAGGCAACATGCGACAGGCAGCAGCAACAGGCAACAGGCAACAGGCAACAAGCAACAGGCAACAGGCAACAGGAAACAGACAACCAGCAACAGGCAACAGGCAATAGAAGAAAACTATCCTAGAACAATTCAAAATTCCAGCGTCCAGCACAAATCTTGTGAGTGCAGTCCTTGCAGGTTTGCTGTGTAAAAGTGAATAATGTAATATTCAAATTTTTTCTTGACTTTGCTAGTAATGCGTAATGCACATGAAAATGTACGCGGCAACTCCATTTACAGGGCACGTTGATAGGTTGTCATCAAATTGATGGCAACTGGCAACAGGCAACAGGCAACAGGCAACAGGCAACAGGCACCAAGCAACAGGCAACAGGCGACAGGCAACAGGCAACAGTCAACAGGCAACAGGCAAAAGGCAACAGGCAACAGGCAACAGGCAACAGACAACAGGCAACAGGGAACAGGCAACAGGCAACAGGCAACAGGCAACAGGCAAAAGGCAACAGGAAACAGGCAACATGCAACAGACAACAGGCAACAGGCAACAGGCAACAGCAACAGGCAACAGGCAACAGGCAACAGGCAACAAGCAACAGGCAACAGGCAACAGGAAACAGGCAACAGGCAACAGGCAACAAGCAACAGGCAACAGGCAACAGGCAACAAGCAACAAGCAACAAGCAACAAGCAACAGGCAACAGGCAACAGGCAACAAGCAACAGGCAACAGACGACAGGCAACAGGCAACAGGCAACAGGCAACAGGCAACAGGCAACAGGCAAAAGGCAACAGGCAACAGTCAACAGGCAACAGGCAACAGGAAACAGGCAACAGGCAACAGGCAACAGGCAACAAGCAATTCTGTCGAGTGGTTCTCATTCACTTCATTTTTATCTTTGTTCTCGCATTTCTGTTGGTATCGGCCGTTGGTTACATCGACGTTGGAGTTTCTCGTTAGATATCCAATTGTCAGGCCCGAATGATAACTTGTCGCACTTGTTGCGTTGTCTCCACTGAGACGCATTACGTTTCGCTGGCATATAGCAATACGGATTTAGGATCCTTGATCAATATGCCCTGCATCGAATACGCCGGAAAAGTTGCTGCTTGGCATATTTTGCTGAATAGCTGGCACATGATCTGTGATGAAAAAGATGGTCAACATCTCGACTGAAATGAAGTCTATCCCTGACGCTTTATCGTAGGGAGAAGTCCTCTATGCTCAGACACTTTAGGTTTTTAAGATAAAACTCAAAAAATATCGGGTTTATTATATCAATTTTCACTTTAATGTGGAGAAAAACAATATTATAAGCAAAAAATACTAAGTGGTAACAAAATTTGCGCTGCAAGGGTAATTTTGATAGTAGATAGCTAGATACTAGTATTTTGTGTACAAATTAGCTCAAATCGAAAGCTGTCCTCTATGCTCGGACATGATAAATGGATCTATTGAAACCAGCATCAATAGAAGAAAACTATCCTAGAACAATTCAAAATTCCAGTGTCCAGCACAAATCTTGTGAGTGCAGTCCTTGCAGGTTTGCTGTGTATAAGTGAATAATGTAACATTCAAATAAATTTTTTGTTGACTTTGCTAGTAATGCGTAATGCACATGAAAATGTACGCGGCAACTCCATTTACAGGGCACGTTGATAGGTTGTCATCAAATTGATATTTTGTTGCAACAGGCAACAGGCTCAAGCAACGAGCACAAGCAACGAGCACAAGCAACAAGCAACAAGCAACAAGCAACAAGCAACAAGCAACAAGCAACAAGCAACAAGCAACAAGCAACAAGCAACAAGCAACAAGCAACAAGCAACAGGCAACAGGCAACAAGCAAGAGGCAACAATCAACAAGCAACAAGCAACAAGCAACAAGCAACAAGCAACAAGCAACAAGCAACAGGCAACAGGCAACATGCAATAGGCAACAGGCAACAGGCAACAGGCAACAAGCAACAGGCAACAGGCAACAAGCAACAGGCAACAGGCAACCGGCAACAGGCAACAGGCAACAGGCAACAGGCATCAGGCAACATGCGACAGGCAACAGCAACGGGCAACAGGCAACAGGCAACAGGCTACAAGCAACAGGCAACAGGCAACAGGCAACAGGCAACAGGCAACAGGCAACAGGCAACAGGCAACAGGCAACAGGCAACAGGCAACAGGCAACAGGCAGCAGGCAACAGGCAACAGGCAACAGCAACAAGCAACAGGCAACAGGCAACAGGCAACAAGCAGCAGGCAACAGGCAACAGGCAACAGGCAACAGGCAACAGGCAACAGGTAACAGGCAACAAGCAACAAGCAACAAGCAACAAGCAACAAGCAACAAGCAACAGGCAACAGGCAACAGGCAACAGGCAACAGGCAACAAGCAACAGGCGACAGGCAACAGGCAACAGGCGACAGGCAACAGGCAACAGGCAACAGGCAACAGGAAACAGGCAACAGGCAACAGGCAACAGGCAACCGGCATCAAGCAATAGGTAACAGGCAACAGGCAACAGGCAACAGGCAACAGGCAACAGGCAACAGGCAACAAGCAACAGGCAACAGGCAACAGGCAACAGGCAACAGGCAACAGGCAACAGGCAACAGGCAACAGGCAACAGGCAACAGGAAACAGGCAACAGGCAACAGGCAACAGGCAATAGAAGAAAACTATCCTAGAACAATTCAAAATTCCAGCGTCCAGCACAAATCTTGTGAGTGCAGTCCTTGCAGGTTTGCTGTGTAAAAGTGAATCATGTAATACAGTGGTTTACCGATTTTATCTACCCATCCGAAAATTTTTGGTAGATATATTTGGAAAGTAGACAAATTTGGGGAAAAATAAATTGCTCCAAAATAATTTAAATAAACGAAAAATATGTTGACCATTTTCTTCAATTGTGTACTATTTCAGCGTAATTTTGCGCATAGGGCTCATTTTATTCATATAAGCCATTGGCCATAATGCACGTCAACTCAGCATATTATGAAAAAAGACATATCGAAATTCAAAATTGCTCCGATTTTATTCAAATTTTGTGTACTTTATTCCTTTGCAGTAAATTTTAGAACCGTATTTTTATTTAGTACTTAGGGTTTTCTTTTCTGAGTCAGTGTGGTCCCAAAAGTTACCATTTCTTCCACCTTTATTTCTATAAAAATTCATAACTTTTGATCTATTGAACCGATTTGAATGATGTTAATACCAAATGGAAAGCAAGATGAGATTTTAATAAGCTTTTCAGAACAAATATTGGACTGAAACCCAGTTTTTTTATTATCGCAAAAACATTGAAAACATTCACTTTTTGTGTTTACATGGTGTGTAAACCAAAGAAACTAAGTTTTCAAAAAGTGTCGAGAATACAATGGAGACGCATGGTTTTTGTTTTTACTAGTAATAAAAGCATTTTTTGACAAAGAAGTGCGTCTCTAAAATAAAACGCCATGCGAGTTCATTACATTTTCGTATCTTTATTTCTTAAAAAAAGACTATCTCAAAAACTAGAAATGTCACATCTGTTTTTTTATATCGTATATAAACAACTTGCTTGCCATTGAATGTATTATTTAAAAAATGGATAACGAATATTTTAAATGTTTTAAGTGATTTTAAGGGTTTCCTAAAAAAATGTTATTGCAATCATAAAAAACTTTGAACGTCAGTTTATTGTTTTTTTGAAAAGCTCATTGAAATACAATTTTTTGTAATAAAATCATTAAAATCGATTCAATGGTTCAAAAGATGAGAATTTAAAAGGAAAGAAAGGTGATAACCATAGTTCCTAGCGGAGACGAGGTGAGCTCGTAAGCGTTACGGTATAGAAAATCTCACAAAGGATCATTGCGAAATGTTAAAATTATGCGTTACAAAATAAATGGAAGTTACTTTGCGTATTTGACTTCAGCATTACTGTACCCTTTCTGTGTATAATTACACACCACAGATACCATATAGTAAACTATAAAATACAAAGAAATATTTTCTGTTATGCGTAAATTCATGAAATCTTCCAAATTTTCATGCCACGTGGTTAAAATAACAATTTAAAAAAAGGTAGATAAAACCGGGTCAAAATGGTAGACAAAATCGGGAGTACTTAAAATCAGGTGTAGATTAAACCAGGTGTAGATATAATCGGAAAACCACTGTATTCAATTAAATTTTTTGTTGACTTTGCTAGTAATGCGTAATGCACATGAAAATGTACGCGGTAACTCCATTTACAGGGCACGTTGATAGGTTGTCATCAAATTGATATTTTGTTGCAACAGGCAACAGGCGTCAAGCAACAAGCAACAAGCAACAAGCAACAAGCAACAAGCAACAAGCAACAAGCAACAAGCAACAAGCAACAGGCAACAGGCAACAGGCAATAGGCAACAGGCAACAGCGACAGGCAGCAGGCAACAGGCAACAGGCAACAGGAAACAAGCAACAGACAACAGGCAACAGGCAACAGGCAACAGGCAACAGGCAACAGGCAACAGGCAACAGGCAACAGGCAACAGGCAACAGGCAACAGGCAACAGGCAACATGCAATATGCAACAGGCAACAGGCAACAAGCAACAAGCAACAAGCAAAAGGCAACAGGCAACAGGCAACATGCAACAGGCAACAAGCAACAAGCAACAAGCAAAAGGCAACAGGCAACAAGCGACAGGCAGCGGGCAACAGGCAACAAGCGACAAGCAACAGGCAACAGGCAACAGGCAACAGGCAACACGCAACAAGCAACAGCCAACAGCAACAGGCAGCGGGCAACAGGCAACAAGCAACAAGCAACAGGCAACAAGCAACAGGCAACAGGCGACAGGCAACAGGCGACAAGCGACAGGCTACAAGCAACAGGCAACAAGCAACAGCAACAGGCATCAGGCGACAGGCAACAGGCAACAGGCAACAAGCAACAGGCAACAGGCAACAGGGAACAGGCAACAGGGAACAGGCAACAAGAAACAGGCAACATGCGACTGGCAACAGCAACAGGCAACAGGCAACAGGCAATAGGCAACTGGCAACAGGCAACGGGCAACACGCAACAGGCAACAGGCAACAGGCAACAAGCAACAGGCAACAGGCAACAAGCAACAAGCAACAGGCAACAGGCAACAGCCAACAGGCAACAAGCAACAGGAAACAAGCAACAAGCAACATGCAACAGACAACAAGCGACAGGCAACAGGCAACAGGCAACTGGCAACAGGCAACAAGCAACAGGCAACAAGCAACAAGCAACAGGCAACGGGCAACAAGCAACAGGCAACAGGTAACAGGTAACAGGCAACAGGCGACGGGCAAAAGGCAACAGGCAACAGGCAACAGGAAACAGGGAACAGGCAACAGGTAACAGGCAACAGGCAACAAGCAACAAGCAACATGCAACAAGCAACAAGCAACGGGCAAAAGGCAACAGGCAACAGGCAACAGGCAACCAGCAACAAGCAATAGGCAACAAGCAATAGGCAACAGGCAACAGGCAACAGGCAACAGGCAACAGGCAACAGGCAACAGGCAACAGGCAACAGGCAACAGACAACAGGCAACAGGCAACAAGCAACAGGCAACAAGCAACAGGCAACAGGCAACAAACAAAAGGCAACAGGCAACAAGCAACAAGCAGTAGGCAACAGGCAACAGGCAGCAGGCAACAGGCAACAGGTAACAGGCAACAGGCAACAGGCAACAGGCAACAGGCAACAGGCAACAGGCAACAGGCAACAGGCAACAGGCAACAGGCAACATGCAACAAGCAACAGGCAACAGGCAACAGGCAACAAGCAACAAGCAACAAGCAATAGGCAACAGGCAACATGCAACGGGCAACAGTCAACAGGCAACAGGCAACAGGCAACAAGCAACAAGCAATAGGCAACAGGCAACAGGCAACAAGCAATTCTGTCGAGTGTTTCTCATTCACTTCATTTTCATCTTTGTTCTCGCATTTCTGTTGGTATCGGCCGTTGGTTACATCGACGTTGGAGTTTCTCGTTAGATATCCAATTGTCAGGCCCGAATGATAACTTGTCGCACTTGTTGCGTTGTCTCCACTGAGACGCATTACGTTTCGCTGGCATATAGCAATACGGATTTAGGATCCTTGATCAATATGCCCTGCATCGAATCCGCCGGAAAAGTTGCTGCTTGGCATATTTTGCTGAATAGCTGGCACATGATCTGTGATGAAAAAGATGGTCAACATCTCGACTAAAATGAAGTCTATCCCTGACGGTTTATCGTAGGGAGAAGTCCTCTATGCTCGGACACTTTAGGTTTTTAAGATAAAACTCAAAAAATATCGGGTTTATTATATCAATTTTCACTTTGATGTGGAGAAAAACAATATTATAAGCAAAAAATACTAAGTGGTAACAAAATTTGTGCTGCAAGGTTAATTTTGAAAGTAGATAGCTAGATACTAGTATTTTGTGAACAAATTAGCTCAAATCGAAAGCTGTCCTCTATGCTCGGACATGATAAATTGATCTATTAAAACCAGCATCAATAGAAGAAAACTATCCTAGAACAATTCAAAATTCCAGCGTCCAGCACAAATCTTGTGAGTGCAGTCCTTGCAGGTTTGCTGTGTAAAAGTGAATAATGTAATATTCAAATTTTTTCTTGACTTTGCTAGTAATGCGTAATGCACATGAAAATGTACGCGGCAACTCCATTTACAGGGCACGTTGATAGGTTGTCATCAAATTGATATTTTGTTGCAACAGGCAACAGGCGTCAAGCAACAAGCAACAAGCAACAGGCAACAGGCAACAAGCAACAGGCAACAGGCAACATGCAACAGGAAACAGGCAACAGGCAACAGGCAACAGGCAATAGGCAACAAGCAACAAGCCTGTTGCCACAGGCAACAGGCAACAGGCAACAGGCAACAGGCAACAGGCAACAGGCAACAGGCAACAGGCAACAGGCAACAGGCAACAAGCAACAGGCAACATGCAACAGGCAACAAGCAACAGGCAACAGGCAACAGGCAGCAGGCAACAGGCAACAGGCAACAGGCAACAGGCAACAGGCAACAGGCAACAGGCAACAGGCAACAGGCAACAGGCAACAGGCAACAGGCAACAGGCAACAGGCAACAGGCAACAAGCAACAAGCAACAGGCAACAGGCAACAGGCAACAGGCAACAGGCAACAGGCAACAGGCAACAGGCAACAGGCAACAGGCAACAGGTAACAAGCAACAGGCAACAAGCGACAAGCAACAGCAACAGGCAACAGGCAACAGGCAAAAGGCAACAGGCAACAGGCAACACACAACAGGCGACAGGCAACAAGCGACAGGCAACAGGCAACAAGCGACAAGCAACAGGCAACAGGCAACAGGCAACAAGCAACAGCCAACAGGCAACAGGCAGCGGGCAACAGGCAACAAGCAACAAGCAACAGGCAACAAGTAACAGGCAACAGGCGACAGGCGACAGGCGACAGCCAACAGCAACAGGCAACAGCAACAGGCAACAAGCAATTCTGTCGAGTGGTTCTCATTCACTTCATTTTCATCTTTGTTCTCGCATTTCTGTTGGTATCGGCCGTTGGTTACATCGACGTTGGAGTTTCTCGTTAGATATCCAATTGTCAGGCCCGAATGATAACTTGTCGCACTTGTTGCGTTGTCTCCACTGAGACGCATTACGTTTCGCTGGCATATAGCAATGCGGATTTAGGATCCTTGATCAATATGCCCTGCATCGAATCCGCCGGAAAAGTTGCTGCTTGGCATATTTTGCTGAATAGCTGGCACATGATCTGTGATGAAAAAGATGGTCAACATCTCGACTGAAATGAAGTCTATCCCTGACGCTTTATCGTAGGGAGAAGTCCTCTATGCTCGGACACTTTAGGTTTTTAAGATAAAACTCAAAAAATATCGGGTTTATTATATCAATTTTCACTTTAATGTGGAGAAAAACAATATTATAAGCAAAAAATACTAAGTGGTAACAAAATTTGCGCTGCAAGGGTAATTTTGATAGTAGATAGCTAGATACTAGTATTTTGTGTACAAATTAGCTCAAATCGAAAGCTGTCCTCTATGCTCGGACATGATAAATGGATCTATTGAAACCAGCATCAATAGAAGAAAACTATCCTAGAACAATTCAAAATTCCAGTGTCCAGCACAAATCTTGTGAGTGCAGTCCTTGCAGGTTTGCTGTGTATAAGTGAATAATGTAATATTCAAATAAATTTTTTGTTGACTTTGCTAGTAATGCGTAATGAACATGAAAATGTACGCGGCAACTCCATTTACAGGGCACATTGATAGGTTGTCATCAAATTAATGGCAACAGGCAACATGCAACAGGCAACAGGCACCAAGCAACAGGCAACAGGCACCAAGCAACAGGCAACAGGCGACAGGCGACAGGCAACAGGCAACAGGCAACAGGCAACAGGTAACAGGCAACAAGCAACAAGCAACAAGCAACAAGCAACAAGCAACAGGCAACAGGCAACAGGCAACAGGCAACAAGCAACAGGCGACAGGCAACAGGCAACAGGCAACAGGCAACAGGCAACAGGCAACAGGCAACAAGCAACAGGCAACAGGCAACAGGCAACAGGCAACAGGCAACAGGCAACAGGCAACAGGCAACAGGCAACAGGCAACAAGCAACAGGCAACAGGCAACAGGCAACAGGCAACAGGCAACAGGCAACAGGCAACAGGAAACAGGCAACAGGCAACAGGCAACAGGCAATAGAAGAAAACTATCCTAGAACAATTCAAAATTCCAGCGTCCAGCACAAATCTTGTGAGTGCAGTCCTTGCAGGTTTGCTGTGTAAAAGTGAATCATGTACATAATACAGTGGTTTACCGATTTTATCTACCCATCCGAAAATTTTTGGTAGATATATTTGGAAAGTAGACAAATTTGGGGAAAAATAAATTGCTCCAAAATAATTTAAATAAACGAAAAATATGTTGACCATTTTCTTCAATTGTGTACTATTTCAGCGTAATTTTGCGCATAGGGCTCATTTTATTCATATAAGCCATTGGCCATAATGCACGTCAACTCAGCATATTATGAAAAAAGACATATCGAAATTCAAAATTGCTCCGATTTTATTCAAATTTTGTGTACTTTATTCCTTTGCAGTAAATTTTAGAACCGTATTTTTATTTAGTACTTAGGGTTTTCTTTTCTGAGTCAGTGTGGTCCCAAAAGTTACTATTTCTTCCACCTTTATTTCTATAAAAATTCATAACTTTTGATCTATTGAACCGATTTGAATGATGTTAATACCAAATGGAAAGCAAGATGAGATTTTAATAAGCTTTTCAGAACAAATATTGGACTGAAACCCAGTTTTTTTTTATTATCGCAAAAACATTGAAAACATTCACTTTTTGTGTTTACATGGTGTGTAAACCAAAGAAACTAAGTTTTCAAAAAGTGTCGAGAATACAATGGAGACGCATGGTTTTTGTTTTTACTAGTAATAAAAGCATTTTTTGACAAAGAAGTGCGTCTCTAAAATAAAACGCCATGCGAGTTCATTACATTTTCGTATCTTTATTTCTTAAAAAAAGACTATCTCAAAAACTAGAAATGTCACATCTGTTTTTTTATATCGTATATAAACAACTTGCTTGCCATTGAATGTATTATTTAAAAAATGGATAACGAATATTTTAAATGTTTTAAGTGATCCCTTAAAGTGAACCCTTAAAGGTTTCCAAAAAAAATGTTATTGCAATCATAAAAAACTTTGAACGTCAGTTTATTGTTTTTTTGAAAAGCTCATTGAAATACAATTTTTTGTAATAAAATCATTAAAATCGATTCAATGGTTCAAAAGATGAGAATTTAAAAGGAAAGAAAGGTGATAACCATAGTTCCTAGCGGAGACGAGGTGTGCTCGTAAGCGTTACGGTATAGAAAATCTCACAAAGGATCATTGCGAAATGTTAAAATTATGCGTTACAAAATAAATGGAAGTTACTTTGCGTATTTGACTTCAGCATTACTGTACCCTTTCTGTGTATAATTACACACCACAGATACCATATAGTAAACTATAAAATACAAAGAAATATTTTCTGTTATGCGTAAATTCATGAAATCTTCCAAATTTTCATGCCACGTGGTTAAAATAACAATTTAAAAAAAAGGTAGATAAAACCGGGTCAAAATGGTAGACAAAATCGGGGGTACTTAAAATCAGGTGTAGATTAAACCAGGTGTAGATATAATCGGAAAACCACTGTATTCAAATAAAATTTTTGTTGACTTTGCTAGTAATGCGTAATGCACATGAAAATGTACGCGGTAACTCCATTTACAGGGCACGTTGATAGGTTGATATTTTGTTGCAACAGGCAACAGGCGTCAAGCAACAAGCAACAAGCAACAAGCAACAAGCAACAAGCAACAAGCAACAAGCAACAGGCAACAGGCAACAGGCAATAGGCAACAGGCAACAGCGACAGGCAGCAGGCAGCAGGCAACAGGCAACAGGAAACAAGCAACAGACAACAGGCAACAGGCAACAGGCAACAGGCAACAGGCAACAGGCAACAGGCAACAGGCAACAGGCAACAGGCAACAGGCAACATGCAATATGCAACAGGCAACAGGCAACAAGCAACAAGCAACAAGCAAAAGGCAACAGGCAACAAGCGACAGGCAGCGGGCAACAGGCAACAAGCGACAAGCAACAGGCAACAGGCAACAGGCAACAAGCAACAGCCAACAGCAACAGGCAGCGGGCAACAGGCAACAAGCAACAAGCAACAAGCAACAGGCAACAAGCAACAGGCAACAGGCGACAGGCAACAGGCGACAAGCGACAGGCTACAAGCAACAGGCAACAAGCAACAGCAACAGGCATCAGGCGACAGGCAACAGGCAACAGGCAACAAGCAACAAGCAACAAGCAACAAGCAACATGCAACAAGCAACAAGCAACAAGCAACAAGCAACGAGCTACAAGCAACAAGCAGCGGGCAACAGGCAACAGGCAACAGGGAACAGGCAACAGGGAACAGGCAACAAGAAACAGGCAACATGCGACTGGCAACAGCAACAGGCAACAGGCAACAGGCAATAGGCAACTGGCAACAGGCAACGGGCAACACGCAACAGGCAACAGGCAACAGGCAACAAGCAACAGGCAACAAGCAACAAGCAACAGGCAACAGGCAACAGCCAACAGGCAACAAGCAACAGGAAACAAGCAACAAGCAACATGCAACAGGCAACAAGCGACAGGCAACAGGCAGCAGGCAACAGGCAACTGGCAACAGGCAGCAGGCAACAGGCGACTGGCAACAGGCAACAAGCAACAGGCAACAAGCAACAAGCAACAGGCAACAAGCAACAGGCAACAAGCAACAAGCAACAGGCAACGGGCAACAAGCAACAGGCAACAGGTAACAGGTAACAGGCAACAGGCAACAGGGAACAGGCAACAGGTAACAGGCAACAGGCAACAAGCAACAAGCAACAAGCAACAAGCAACGGGCAAAAGGCAACAGGCAACAGGCAACAGGCAACCAGCAACAAGCAATAGGCAACAAGCAATAGGCAACAGGCAACAGGCAACAGGCAACAGGCAACAGGCAACAGGCAACAGGCAACAGGCAACAGGCAACAGGCAACAGACAACAGGCAACAGGCAACAAGCAACAAGCAACAGGCAGCAAACAAAAGGCAACAGGCAACAAGCAACAAGCAGTAGGCAACAGGCAACAGGCAACAGGCAGCAGGCAACAGGCAGCAGGCAACAGGCAACAGGCAACAGGCAACAGGCAACAGGCAACAGGCAACAGGCAACAGGCAACAGGCAACAGGCAACATGCAACAAGCAACAGGCAACAGGCAACAGGCAACAAGCAACAAGCAATAGGCAACAGGCAACATGCAACGGGCAACAGTCAACAGGCAACAGGCAACAGGCAACAAGCAACAAGCAATAGGCAACAGGCAACAGGCAACAGGCAACAAGCAATTCTGTCGAGTGTTTCTCATTCACTTCATTTTCATCTTTGTTCTCGCATTTCTGTTGGTATCGGCCGTTGGTTACATCGACGTTGGAGTTTCTCGTTAGATATCCAATTGTCAGGCCCGAATGATAACTTGTCGCACTTGTTGCGTTGTCTCCACTGAGACGCATTACGTTTCGCTGGCATATAGCAATACGGATTTAGGATCCTTGATCAATATGCCCTGCATCGAATCCGCCGGAAAAGTTGCTGCTTGGCATATTTTGCTGAATAGCTGGCACATGATCTGTGATGAAAAAGATGGTCAACATCTCGACTAAAATGAAGTCTATCCCTGACGGTTTATCGTAGGGAGAAGTCCTCTATGCTCGGACACTTTAGGTTTTTAAGATAAAACTCAAAAAATATCGGGTTTATTATATCAATTTTCACTTTGATGTGGAGAAAAACAATATTATAAGCAAAAAATACTAAGTGGTAACAAAATTTGTGCTGCAAGGTTAATTTTGAAAGTAGATAGCTAGATACTAGTATTTTGTGAACAAATTAGCTCAAATCGAAAGCTGTCCTCTATGCTCGGACATGATAAATTGATCTATTAAAACCAGCATCAATAGAAGAAAACTATCCTAGAACAATTCAAAATTCCAGCGTCCAGCACAAATCTTGTGAGTGCAGTCCTTGCAGGTTTGCTGTGTAAAAGTGAATAATGTAATATTCAAATTTTTTCTTGACTTTGCTAGTAATGCGTAATGCACATGAAAATGTACGCGGCAACTCCATTTACAGGGCACGTTGATAGGTTGTCATCAAATTGATATTTTGTTGCAACAGGCAACAGGCGTCAAGCAACAAGCAACAAGCAACAAGCAACAGGCAACAGGCAACAAGCAACAGGCAACAGGCAACATGCAACAGGAAACAGGCAACAGGCAACAGGCAACAGGCAATAGGCAACAAGCCTGTTGCCACAGGCAACAGGCAACAGGCAACAGGCAACAGGCAACAGGCAACAGGCAACAGGCAACAGGCAACAGGCAACAGGCAACAAGCAACAGGCAACATGCAACAGGCAACAAGCAACAGGCAACAGGCAACAGGCAACAGGCAGCAGGCAACAGGCAACAGGCAACAGGCAACAGGCAACAGGCAACAGGCAACAGGCAACAGGCAACAGGCAACAGGCAACAGGCAACAGGCAACAGGCAACAAGCAACAAGCAACAGGCAACAGGCAACAGGCAACAGGCAACAGGCAACAGGCAACAGGCAACAGGCAACAGGCAACAGGCAACAGGCAACAGGCAACAGGCAACAGGCAACAGGCAACAGGCAACAGGCAACAGGCAACAGGCAACAGGCAACAGGCAACAGGCAACAGGCAACAGGTAATTAGCAAAAGGCAACAAGCGACAAGCAACAGCAACAGGCAACAGGCAACAGGCAACAGGCAAAAGGCAACAGGCAACAGGCAACACACAACAGGCGACAGGCAACAAGCGACAGGCAACAGGCAACAAGCGACAAGCAACAGGCAACAGGCAACAGGCAACAAGCAACAGCCAACAGGCAACAGGCAGCGGGCAACAGGCAACAAGCAACAAGCAACAGGCAACAAGTAACAGGCAACAGGCGACAGGCGACAGCCAACAGCAACAGGCAACAAGCAATTCTGTCGAGTGGTTCTCATTCACTTCATTTTCATCTTTGTTCTCGCATTTCTGTTGGTATCGGCCGTAGGTTACATCGACGTTGGAGTTTCTCGTTAGATATCCAATTGTCAGGCCCGAATGATAACTTGTCGCACTTGTTGCGTTGTCTCCACTGAGACGCATTACGTTTCGCTGGCATATAGCAATGCGGATTTAGGATCCTTGATCAATATGCCCTGCATCGAATCCGCCGGAAAAGTTGCTGCTTGGCATATTTTGCTGAATAGCTGGCACATGATCTGTGATGAAAAAGATGGTCAACATCTCGACTGAAATGAAGTCTATCCCTGACGCTTTATCGTAGGGAGAAGTCCTCTATGCTCGGACACTTTAGGTTTTTAAGATAAAACTCAAAAAATATCGGGTTTATTATATCAATTTTCACTTTAATGTGGAGAAAAACAATATTATAAGCAAAAAATACTAAGTGGTAACAAAATTTGCGCTGCAAGGTTAATTTTGAAAGTAGATAGCTAGATACTAGTATTTTGTATACAAATTAGCTCAAATCGAAAGCTGTCCTCTATGCTCGGACATGATAAATTGATCTATTAAAACCAGCATCAATAGAAAAAACTATCCTAGAACAATTCAAAATTCCAGCGTCCAGCACAAATCTTGTGAGTGCAGTCCTTGCAGGTTTGCTGTGTAAAAGTGAATCATGTAATGCAGTGGTTTACCGATTTTATCTACCCATCCGAAAATTTTTGGTAGATATATTTGGAAAGTAGACAAATTTGGGGAAAAATAAATTGCTCCAAAATAATTTAAATAAACGAAAAATTTGTTGACCATTTTCTTCAATTGTGTACTATTTCAGCGTAATTTTGCGCATAGGGCTCATTTTATTCATATAAGCCATTGGCCATAATGCACGTCAACTCAGCATATTATGAAAAAAGACATATCGAAATTCAAAATTTGTGCTGCAAGGTTAATTTTGAAAGTAGATAGCTAGATACTAGTATTTTGTGAACAAATTAGCTCAAATCGAAAGCTATCCTCTATGCTCGGACATGATAAATTGATCTATTAAAACCAGCATCAATAGAAGAAAACTATCCTAGAACAATTCAAAATTCCAGCGTCCAGCACAAATCTTGTGAGCGCAGTGCAGTGCAGGTTTGCTGTGTAAAAGTGAATAATGTAATATTCAAATTTTTTCTTGACTTTGCTAGTAATGCGTAATGCACATGAAAATGTACGCGGCAACTCCATTTACAGGGCACGTTGATAGGTTGTCATCAAATTGATATTTTGTTGCAACAGGCAACAGGCGTCAAGCAACAAGCAACAAGCAACAGGCAACAGGCAACAAGCAACAGGCAACAGGCAACAGGCAACATGCAACAGGAAACAGGCAACAGGCAACAGGCAACAGGCAATAGGCAACAAGCCTGTTGCCACAGGCAACAGGCAACAGGCAACAGGCAACATGCAACAGGCAACAAGCAACAGGCAACAGGCAACAGGCAACAGGCAACATGCAACAGGCAACAAGCAACAGGCAACAGGCAACAAGCAACAGGCAACAGGCAACAGGCAACAGGCAACAGGCAACAGGCAACAGGCAACAGGCAACAGGCAACAGGCAACAGGCAACAGGCAACAGGCAACAGGCAACAGGCAACAGGCAACAGGCAACAGGTAACAAGCAACAGGCAACATGCAACAGGCAACAAGCAACAGGCAACAGGCAGCAGGTAACAAGCAACAGGCAACATGCAACAGGCAACAAGCAACAGGCAACAGGCAACAGGCAGCAGGCAACAGGCAACAGGCAACAGGCAACAGACAGCAGGCAACAGGCAACAGGCAACAGGCAACAGGCAACAGGCAACAGGCAACAGGCAACAGGCAACAGGCAACAGGCAACAGGCAACAGGCAACAGGCAACAGGCAACAGGCAACAGGCAACATGCAACAGGCAACAAGCAACAGGCAACAGGCAACAGGCAGCAGGCAACAGGCAACAGGCAACAGGCAACAGGCAACAGGCAACAGGCAACAGGCAACAAGCAACAAGCAACAGGCAACAGGCAACAGGCAACAGGCAACAGGTAACAAGCAACAGGCAACAAGCGACAAGCAACAGCAACAGGCAACAGGCAACAGGCAAAAGGCAACAGGCAACAGGCAACACACAACAGGCGACAGGCAACAAGCGACAGGCAACAGGCAACAAGCGACAAGCAACAGGCAACAGGCAACAGGCAACAAGCAACAGCCAACAGGCAACAGGCAGCGGGCAACAGGCAACAAGCAACAAGCAACAGGCAACAAGTAACAGGCAACAGGCGACAGGCGACAGCCAACAGCAACAGGCAACAGCAACAGGCAACAAGCAATTCTGTCGAGTGGTTCTCATTCACTTCATTTTCATCTTTGTTCTCGCATTTCTGTTGGTATCGGCCGTTGGTTACATCGACGTTGGAGTTTCTCGTTAGATATCCAATTGTCAGGCCCGAATGATAACTTGTCGCACTTGTTGCGTTGTCTCCACTGAGACGCATTACGTTTCGCTGGCATATAGCAATGCGGATTTAGGATCCTTGATCAATATGCCCTGCATCGAATCCGCCGGAAAAGTTGCTGCTTGGCATATTTTGCTGAATAGCTGGCACATGATCTGTGATGAAAAAGATGGTCAACATCTCGACTGAAATGAAGTCTATCCCTGACGCTTTATCGTAGGGAGAAGTCCTCTATGCTCGGACACTTTAGGTTTTTAAGATAAAACTCAAAAAATATCGGGTTTATTATATCAATTTTCACTTTAATGTGGAGAAAAACAATATTATAAGCAAAAAATACTAAGTGGTAACAAAATTTGCGCTGCAAGGGTAATTTTGATAGTAGATAGCTAGATACTAGTATTTTGTGTACAAATTAGCTCAAATCGAAAGCTGTCCTCTATGCTCGGACATGATAAATGGATCTATTGAAACCAGCATCAATAGAAGAAAACTATCCTAGAACAATTCAAAATTCCAGTGTCCAGCACAAATCTTGTGAGTTCAGTCCTTGCAGGTTTGCTGTGTATAAGTGAATAATGTAATATTCAAATAAATTTTTTGTTGACTTTGCTAGTAATGCGTAATGCACATGAAAATGTACGCGGCAACTCCATTTACAGGGCACGTTGATAGGTTGCCAGCAAATTGATATTTTGTTGCAACAGGCAACAGGCTCAAGCAACGAGCACAAGCAACGAGCACAAGCAACAAGCAACAAGCAACAAGCAACAAGCAACAAGCAACAAGCAACAAGCAACAAGCAACAAGCAACAAGCAACAGGCAACAGGCAACAAGCAAGAGGCAACAATCAACAAGCAACAAGCAACAAGCAACAAGCAACAAGCAACAAGCAACAAGCAACAGGCAACAGGCAACATGCAATAGGCAACAGGCAACAGGCAACAAGCAACAGGCAACAGGCAACAAGCAACAGGCAACAAGCAACCGGCAACAGGCAACAGGCAACAGGCAACAGGCATCAGGCAACATGCGACAGGCAACAGCAACGGGCAACAGGCAACAGGCAACAAGCAACAAGCAACAGGCAACAGGCAACAGGCAACAGGCAACAGGCAACAGGCAACAGGCAACAGGCAACAGGCAACAGGCAACATGCAACAGGCAACAGGCAACGAGCAACAGGCAACAAGCAACAGGCAACAGCCAACAGGCAACAGGCAACAGGAAACGGGCAACAGGAAACAGGCAACAGGCAACAGGCAACGGGCAACAGGCAACAGGCAACAGGCAACAGGCAGCAGGCAACAGGCAACGGGCAACAGCAACAAGCAACAGGCAACAGGCAACAGGCAACAAGCAGCAGGCAGCAGGCAACAGGCAACAGGCAACAGGCAACAGGCAACAGGCAACAGGCAACAGGCAACAGGCGACAGGCAACAGGCAACAGGCAACAGGCAACAGGCAACAGGCAACAGGCAACAGGCAACAAGCAACAGGCAACAGGCAACAGGCAACAGGCAACAGGCAACAGGCAACAGGCAACAGGCAACAGGCAACAAGCAACAGGCAACAGGCAACAGGCAACAGGCAACAGGCAACAGGCAACAGGCAACAGGCAACAGGCAACAGGCAACAGGAAACAGGCAACAGGCAACAGGCAACAGGCAATAGAAGAAAACTATCCTAGAACAATTCAAAATTCCAGCGTCCAGCACAAATCTTGTGAGTGCAGTCCTTGCAGGTTTGCTGTGTAAAAGTGAATCATGTAATACAGTGGTTTACCGATTTTATCTACCCATCCGAAAATTTTTGGTAGATATATTTGGAAAGTAGACAAATTTGGGGAAAAATAAATTGCTCCAAAATAATTTAAATAAACGAAAAATATGTTGACCATTTTCTTCAATTGTGTACTATTTCAGCGTAATTTTGCGCATAGGGCTCATTTTATTCATATAAGCCATTGGCCATAATGCACGTCAACTCAGCATATTATGAAAAAAGACATATCGAAATTCAAAATTGCTCCGATTTTATTCAAATTTTGTGTACTTTATTCCTTTGCAGTAAATTTTAGAACCGTATTTTTATTTAGTACTTAGGGTTTTCTTTTCTGAGTCAGTGTGGTCCCAAAAGTTACCATTTCTTCCACCTTTATTTCTATAAAAATTCATAACTTTTGATCTATTGAACCGATTTGAATGATGTTAATACCAAATGGAAAGCAAGATGAGATTTTAATAAGCTTTTCAGAACAAATATTGGACTGAAACCCAGTTTTTTTTATTATCGCAAAAACATTGAAAACATTCACTTTTTGTGTTTACATGGTGTGTAAACCAAAGAAACTAAGTTTTCAAAAAGTGTCGAGAATACAATGGAGACGCATGGTTTTTGTTTTTACTAGTAATAAAAGCATTTTTTGACAAAGAAGTGCGTCTCTAAAATAAAACGCCATGCGAGTTCATTACATTTTCGTATCTTTATTTCTTAAAAAAAGACTATCTCAAAAACTAGAAATGTCACATCTGTTTTTTTATATCGTATATAAACAACTTGCTTGCCATTGAATGTATTATTTAAAAAATGGATAACGAATATTTTAAATGTTTTAAGTGATCCCTTAAAGTGAACCCTTAAAGGTTTCCAAAAAAAATGTTATTGCAATCATAAAAAAACTTTGAACGTCAGTTTATTGTTTTTTTGAAAAGCTCATTGAAATACAATTTTTTGTAATAAAATCATTAAAATCGATTCAATGGTTCAAAAGATGAGAATTTAAAAGGAAAGAAAGGTGATAACCATAGTTCCTAGCGGAGACGAGGTGTGCTCGTAAGCGTTACGGTATAGAAAATCTCACAAAGGATCATTGCGAAATGTTAAAATTATGCGTTACAAAATAAATGGAAGTTACTTTGCGTATTTGACTTCAGCATTACTGTACCCTTTCTGTGTATAATTACACACCACAGATACCATATAGTAAACTATAAAATACAAAGAAATATTTTCTGTTATGCGTAAATTCATGAAATCTTCCAAATTTTCATGCCACGTGGTTAAAATAACAATTTAAAAAAAAGGTAGATAAAACCGGGTCAAAATGGTAGACAAAATCGGGGGTACTTAAAATCAGGTGTAGATTAAACCAGGTGTAGATATAATCGGAAAACCACTGTATTCAAATAAATTTTTTGTTGACTTTGCTAGTAATGCGTAATGCACATGAAAATGTACGCGGTAACTCCATTTACAGGGCACGTTGATAGGTTGTCATCAAATTGATATTTTGTTGCAACAGGCAACAGGCGTCAAGCAACAAGCAACAAGCAACAAGCAACAAGCAACAAGCAACAAGCAACAAGCAACAAGCAACAAGCAACAGGCAACAGGCAACAGGCAATAGGCAACAGGCAACAGCGACAGGCAGCAGGCAGCAGGCAACAGGCAACAGGCAACAGGAAACAAGCAACAGACAACAGGCAACAGGCAACAGGCAACAGGCAACAGGCAACAGGCAACAGGCAACAGGCAACAGGCAACATGCAATATGCAATATGCAACAGGCAACAGGCAACAAGCAACAAGCAACAAGCAAAAGGCAACAGGCAACAGGCAACATGCAACAGGCAACAAGCAACAAGCAACAAGCAAAAGGCAACAGGCAACAAGCGACAGGCAGCGGGCAACAGGCAACAAGCGACAAGCAACAGGCAACAGGCAACAGGCAACAAGCAACAGCCAACAGCAACAGGCAGCGGGCAACAGGCAACAAGCAACAAGCAACAAGCAACAGGCAACAAGCAACAGGCAACAGGCGACAGGCAACAGGCGACAAGCGACAGGCTACAAGCAACAGGCAACAAGCAACAGCAACAGGCATGAGGCGACAGGCAACAGGCAACAGGCAACAAGCAACAAGCAACAAGCAACAAGCAACAAGCAACAAGCAACAAGCAACAAGCAACAAGCAACAAGCAACAAGCAACGAGCTACAAGCAACAGGCAGCGGGCAACAGGCAACAGGCAACAGGGAACAGGCAACAGGGAACAGGCAACAAGAAACAGGCAACATGCGACTGGCAACAGCAACAGGCAACAGGCAACAGGCAATAGGCAACTGGCAACAGGCAACGGGCAACACGCAACACGCAACAGGCAACAGGCAACAAGCAACAGGCAACAAGCAACAAGCAACAGGCAACAGGCATCAGCCAACAGGCAACAAGCAACAGGAAACAAGCAACAAGCAACATGCAACAGGCAACAAGCGACAGGCAACAGGCAGCAGGCAACAGGAGACGGGCAACAGGCAACAAGCAACAGGCAACAAGCAACAAGCAACAGGCAACAAGCAACAGGCAACAAGCAACAAGCAACAGGCAACGGGCAACAAGCAACAGGCAACAGGTAACAGGTAACAGGCAACAGGCAACGGGCAAAAGGCAACAGGCAACAGAAAACAGGGAACAGGCAACAGGTAACAGGCAACAGGCAACAAGCAACAAGCAACAAGCAACAAGCAACAAGCAACAAGCAACGGGCAAAAGGCAACAGGCAACAGGCAACAGGCAACCAGCAACAAGCAATAGGCAACAAGCAATAGGCAACAGGCAACAGGCAACAGGCAACAGGCAACAGGCAACAGGCAACAGGCAACAGACAACAGGCAACAGGCAACAAGCAACAAGCAACAGGCAACAAACAAAAGGCAACAGGCAACAAGCAACAAGCAGTAGGCAACAGGCAACAGGCAGCAGGCAACAGGCAACAGGCAACAGGCAACAGGCAACAGGCAACAGGCAACAGGCAACAGGCAACAGGCAACAGGCAACAGGCAACAGGCAACAGGCAACATGCAACAAGCAACAGGCAACAGGCAACAGGCAACAAGCAACAAGCAACAAGCAATAGGCAACAGGCAACATGCAACGGGCAACAGTCAACAGGCAACAGGCAACAGGCAACAAGCAACAAGCAATAGGCAACAGGCAACAGGCAACAGGCAACAAGCAATTCTGTCGAGTGTTTCTCATTCACTTCATTTTCATCTTTGTTCTCGCATTTCTGTTGGTATCGGCCGTTGGTTACATCGACGTTGGAGTTTCTCGTTAGATATCCAATTGTCAGGCCCGAATGATAACTTGTCGCACTTGTTGCGTTGTCTCCACTGAGACGCATTACGTTTCGCTGGCATATAGCAATACGGATTTAGGATCCTTGATCAATATGCCCTGCATCGAATCCGCCGGAAAAGTTGCTGCTTGGCATATTTTGCTGAATAGCTGGCACATGATCTGTGATGAAAAAGATGGTCAACATCTCGACTAAAATGAAGTCTATCCCTGACGGTTTATCGTAGGGAGAAGTCCTCTATGCTCGGACACTTTAGGTTTTTAAGATAAAACTCAAAAAATATCGGGTTTATTATATCAATTTTCACTTTGATGTGGAGAAAAACAATATTATAAGCAAAAAATACTAAGTGGTAACAAAATTTGTGCTGCAAGGTTAATTTTGAAAGTAGATAGCTAGATACTAGTATTTTGTGAACAAATTAGCTCAAATCGAAAGCTGTCCTCTATGCTCGGACATGATAAATTGATCTATTAAAACCAGCATCAATAGAAGAAAACTATCCTAGAACAATTCAAAATTCCAGCGTCCAGCACAAATCTTGTGAGTGCAGTCCTTGCAGGTTTGCTGTGTAAAAGTGAATAATGTAATATTCAAATTTTTTCTTGACTTTGCTAGTAATGCGTAATGCACATGAAAATGTACGCGGCAACTCCATTTACAGGGCACGTTGATAGGTTGTCATCAAATTGATATTTTGTTGCAACAGGCAACAGGCGTCAAGCAACAAGCAACAAGCAACAGGCAACAGGCAACAAGCAACAGGCAACAGGCAACATGCAACAGGAAACAGGCAACAGGCAACAGGCAACAGGCAATAGGCAACAAGCAACAAGCCTGTTGCCACAGGCAACAGGCAACAGGCAACAGGCAACAGGCAACAGGCAACAGGCAACAAGCAACAGGCAACATGCAACAGGCAACAAGCAACAGGCAACAGGCAACAGGCAACAGGCAGCAGGCAACAGGCAACAGGCAACAGGCAACAGGCAACAGGCAACAGGCAACAGGCAACAGGCAACAAGCAACAAGCAACAGGCAACAGGCAACAGGCAACAGGCAACAGGCAACAGGCAACAGGCAACAGGCAACAGGCAACAGGCAACAGGCAACAGGTAACAAGCAAAAGGCAACAAGCGACAAGCAACAGCAACAGGCAACAGGCAACAGGCAACAGGCAAAAGGCAACAGGCAACAGGCAACACACAACAGGCGACAGGCAACAAGCGACAGGCAACAGGCAACAAGCGACAAGCAACAGGCAACAGGCAACAGGCAACAAGCAACAGCCAACAGGCAACAGGCAGCGGGCAACAGGCAACAAGCAACAAGCAACAGGCAACAAGTAACAGGCAACAGGCGACAGGCGACAGCCAACAGCAACAGGCAACAGCAACAGGCAACAAGCAATTCTGTCGAGTGGTTCTCATTCACTTCATTTTCATCTTTGTTCTCGCATTTCTGTTGGTATCGGCCGTTGGTTACATCGACGTTGGAGTTTCTCGTTAGATATCCAATTGTCAGGCCCGAATGATAACTTGTCGCACTTGTTGCGTTGTCTCCACTGAGACGCATTACGTTTCGCTGGCATATAGCAATGCGGATTTAGGATCCTTGATCAATATGCCCTGCATCGAATCCGCCGGAAAAGTTGCTGCTTGGCATATTTTGCTGAATAGCTGGCACATGATCTGTGATGAAAAAGATGGTCAACATCTCGACTGAAATGAAGTCTATCCCTGACGCTTTATCGTAGGGAGAAGTCCTCTATGCTCGGACACTTTAGGTTTTTAAGATAAAACTCAAAAAATATCGGGTTTATTATATCAATTTTCACTTTAATGTGGAGAAAAACAATATTATAAGCAAAAAATACTAAGTGGTAACAAAATTTGCGCTGCAAGGTTAATTTTGAAAGTAGATAGCTAGATACTAGTATTTTGTATACAAATTAGCTCAAATCGAAAGCTGTCCTCTATGCTCGGACATGATAAATTGATCTATTAAAACCAGCATCAATAGAAAAAACTATCCTAGAACAATTCAAAATTCCAGCGTCCAGCACAAATCTTGTGAGTGCAGTCCTTGCAGGTTTGCTGTGTAAAAGTGAATCATGTAATGCAGTGGTTTACCGATTTTATCTACCCATCCGAAAATTTTTGGTAGATATATTTGGAAAGTAGACAAATTTGGGGAAAAATAAATTGCTCCAAAATAATTTAAATAAACGAAAAATTTGTTGACCATTTTCTTCAATTGTGTACTATTTCAGCGTAATTTTGCGCATAGGGCTCATTTTATTCATATAAGCCATTGGCCATAATGCACGTCAACTCAGCATATTATGAAAAAAGACATATCGAAATTCAAAATTTGTGCTGCAAGGTTAATTTTGAAAGTAGATAGCTAGATACTAGTATTTTGTGAACAAATTAGCTCAAATCGAAAGCTGTCCTCTATGCTCGGACATGATAAATTGATCTATTAAAACCAGCATCAATAGAAGAAAACTATCCTAGAACAATTCAAAATTCCAGCGTCCAGCACAAATCTTGTGAGTGCAGTCCTTGCAGGTTTGCTGTGTAAAAGTGAATAATGTAATATTCAAATTTTTTCTTGACTTTGCTAGTAATGCGTAATGCACATGAAAATGTACGCGGCAACTCCATTTACAGGGCACGTTGATTGGTTGTCATCAAATTGATATTTTGTTGCAACAGGCAACAGGCGTCAAGCAACAAGCAACAAGCAACAGGCAACAGGCAACAAGCAACAGGCAACAGGCAACATGCAACAGGAAACAGGCAACAGGCAACAGGCAACAGGCAACATGCAACAGGCAACAAGCAACAGGCAACAGGCAACAGGCAGCAGGCAACAGGCAACAGGCAACAGGCAACAGGCAACAGGCAACAGGCAACAGGCAACAGGCAACAGGCAACAGGCAACAGGCAACAGGCAACAGGCAACAGGCAACAGGCAACAGGCAACAGGCAACAGGCAACAGGCAACAGGCAACAGGCAACAGGCAACAGGTAACAAGCAACAGGCAACATGCAACAGGCAACAAGCAACAGGCAACAGGCAACAGGCAGCAGGTAACAAGCAACAGGCAACATGCAACAGGCAACAAGCAACAGGCAACAGGCAACAGGCAGCAGGCAACAGGCAACAGGCAACAGGCAACAGACAGCAGGCAACAGGCAACAGGCAACAGGCAACAGGCAACAGGCAACAGGCAACAGGCAACAGGCAACAGGCAACAGGCAACAGGCAATAGGCAACATGCAACAGGCAACAAGCAACAGGCAACAGGCAACAGGCAGCAGGCAACAGGCAACAGGCAACAGGCAACAGGCAACAGGCAACAGGCAACAAGCAACAAGCAACAGGCAACAGGCAACAGGCAACAGGCAACAGGCAACAGGCAACAGGTAACAAGCAACAGGCAACAAGCGACAAGCAACAGCAACAGGCAACAGGCAACAGGCAAAAGGCAACAGGCAACAGGCAACACACAACAGGCGACAGGCAACAAGCGACAGGCAACAGGCAACAAGCGACAAGCAACAGGCAACAGGCAACAGGCAACAAGCAACAGCCAACAGGCAACAGGCAGCGGGCAACAGGCAACAAGCAACAAGCAACAGGCAACAAGTAACAGGCAACAGGCGACAGGCGACAGCCAACAGCAACAGGCAACAGCAACAGGCAACAAGCAATTCTGTCGAGTGGTTCTCATTCACTTCATTTTCATCTTTGTTCTCGCATTTCTGTTGGTATCGGCCGTTGGTTACATCGACGTTGGAGTTTCTCGTTAGATATCCAATTGTCAGGCCCGAATGATAACTTGTCGCACTTGTTGCGTTGTCTCCACTGAGACGCATTACGTTTCGCTGGCATATAGCAATGCGGATTTAGGATCCTTGATCAATATGCCCTGCATCGAATCCGCCGGAAAAGTTGCTGCTTGGCATATTTTGCTGAATAGCTGGCACATGATCTGTGATGAAAAAGATGGTCAACATCTCGACTGAAATGAAGTCTATCCCTGACGCTTTATCGTAGGGAGAAGTCCTCTATGCTCGGACACTTTAGGTTTTTAAGATAAAACTCAAAAAATATCGGGTTTATTATATCAATTTTCACTTTAATGTGGAGAAAAACAATATTATAAGCAAAAAATACTAAGTGGTAACAAAATTTGCGCTGCAAGGGTAATTTTGATAGTAGATAGCTAGATACTAGTATTTTGTGTACAAATTAGCTCAAATCGAAAGCTGTCCTCTATGCTCGGACATGATAAATGGATCTATTGAAACCAGCATCAATAGAAGAAAACTATCCTAGAACAATTCAAAATTCCAGTGTCCAGCACAAATCTTGTGAGTTCAGTCCTTGCAGGTTTGCTGTGTATAAGTGAATAATGTAATATTCAAATAAATTTTTTGTTGACTTTGCTAGTAATGCGTAATGCACATGAAAATGTACGCGGCAACTCCATTTACAGGGCACGTTGATAGGTTGCCAGCAAATTGATATTTTGTTGCAACAGGCAACAGGCTCAAGCAACGAGCACAAGCAACGAGCACAAGCAACAAGCAACAAGCAACAAGCAACAAGCAACAAGCAACAAGCAACAAGCAACAAGCAACAAGCAACAAGCAACAAGCAACAAGCAACAAGCAACAGGCAACAGGCAACAAGCAAGAGGCAACAATCAACAAGCAACAAGCAACAAGCAACAAGCAACAAGCAACAAGCAACAAGCAACAAGCAACAGGCAACAGGCAACATGCAATAGGCAACAGGCAACAGGCAACAAGCAACAGGCAACAGGCAACAAGCAACAGGCAACAAGCAACCGGCAACAGGCAACAGGCAACAGGCAACAGGCATCAGGCAACATGCGACAGGCAACAGCAACGGGCAACAGGCAACAGGCAACAAGCAACAGGCAACAGGCAACAGGCAACAGGCAACAGGCAACAGGCAACAGGCAACAGGCAACAGGCAACAGGCAACATGCAACAGGCAACAGGCAACGAGCAACAGGCAACAAGCAACAGGCAACAGCCAACAGGCAACAGGCAACAGGAAACAGGCAACAGGAAACAGGCAACAGGCAACAGGCAACAGGCAACAGGCAACAGGCAACAGGCAACAGGCAACAGGCAGCAGGCAACAGGCAACGGGCAACAGCAACAAGCAACAGGCAACAGGCAACAGGCAACAAGCAGCAGGCAACAGGCAACAGGCAACAGGCAACAGGCAACAGGCAACAGGCAACAGGCGACAGGCAACAGGCAACAGGCAACAGGCAACAGGCAACAGGCAACAGGCAACAGGCAACAGGCAACAAGCAACAGGCAACAGGCAACAGGCAACAGGCGACAGGCAACAGGCAACAGGCAACAGGCAACAAGCAACAGGCAACAGGCAACAGGCAACAGGCAACAGGCAACAGGCAACAGGCAACAGGAAACAGGCAACAGGCAACAGGCAACAGGCAATAGAAGAAAACTATCCTAGAACAATTCAAAATTCCAGCGTCCAGCACAAATCTTGTGAGTGCAGTCCTTGCAGGTTTGCTGTGTAAAAGTGAATCATGTAATACAGTGGTTTACCGATTTTATCTACCCATCCGAAAATTTTTGGTAGATATATTTGGAAAGTAGACAAATTTGGGGAAAAATAAATTGCTCCAAAATAATTTAAATAAACGAAAAATATGTTGACCATTTTCTTCAATTGTGTACTATTTCAGCGTAATTTTGCGCATAGGGCTCATTTTATTCATATAAGCCATTGGCCATAATGCACGTCAACTCAGCATATTATGAAAAAAGACATATCGAAATTCAAAATTGCTCCGATTTTATTCAAATTTTGTGTACTTTATTCCTTTGCAGTAAATTTTAGAACCGTATTTTTATTTAGTACTTAGGGTTTTCTTTTCTGAGTCAGTGTGGTCCCAAAAGTTACCATTTCTTCCACCTTTATTTCTATAAAAATTCATAACTTTTGATCTATTGAACCGATTTGAATGATGTTAATACCAAATGGAAAGCAAGATGAGATTTTAATAAGCTTTTCAGAACAAATATTGGACTGAAACCCAGTTTTTTTTATTATCGCAAAAACATTGAAAACATTCACTTTTTGTGTTTACATGGTGTGTAAACCAAAGAAACTAAGTTTTCAAAAAGTGTCGAGAATACAATGGAGACGCATGGTTTTTGTTTTTACTAGTAATAAAAGCATTTTTTGACAAAGAAGTGCGTCTCTAAAATAAAACGCCATGCGAGTTCATTACATTTTCGTATCTTTATTTCTTAAAAAAAGACTATCTCAAAAACTAGAAATGTCACATCTGTTTTTTTATATCGTATATAAACAACTTGCTTGCCATTGAATGTATTATTTAAAAAATGGATAACGAATATTTTAAATGTTTTAAGTGATCCCTTAAAGTGAACCCTTAAAGGTTTCCAAAAAAAATGTTATTGCAATCATAAAAAACTTTGAACGTCAGTTTATTGTTTTTTTGAAAAGCTCATTGAAATACAATTTTTTGTAATAAAATCATTAAAATCGATTCAATGGTTCAAAAGATGAGAATTTAAAAGGAAAGAAAGGTGATAACCATAGTTCCTAGCGGAGACGAGGTGTGCTCGTAAGCGTTACGGTATAGAAAATCTCACAAAGGATCATTGCGAAATGTTAAAATTATGCGTTACAAAATAAATGGAAGTTACTTTGCGTATTTGACTTCAGCATTACTGTACCCTTTCTGTGTATAATTACACACCACAGATACCATATAGTAAACTATAAAATACAAAGAAATATTTTCTGTTATGCGTAAATTCATGAAATCTTCCAAATTTTCATGCCACGTGGTTAAAATAACAATTTAAAAAAAAGGTAGATAAAACCGGGTCAAAATGGTAGACAAAATCGGGGGTACTTAAAATCAGGTGTAGATTAAACCAGGTGTAGATATAATCGGAAAACCACTGTATTCAAATAAATTTTTTGTTGACTGCTAGTAATGCGTAATGCACATGAAAATGTACGCGGTAACTCCATTTACAGGGCACGTTGATAGGTTGTCATCAAATTGATATTTTGTTGCAACAGGCAACAGGCGTCAAGCAACAAGCAACAAGCAACAAGCAACAAGCAACAAGCAACAAGCAACAAGCAACAAGCAACAAGCAACAGGCAACAGGCAACAGGCAATAGGCAACAGGCAACAGCGACAGGCAGCAGGCAGCAGGCAACAGGCAACAGGCAACAGGAAACAAGCAACAGACAACAGGCAACAGGCAACAGGCAACAGGCAACAGGCAACAGGCAACAGGCAACAGGCAACAGGCAACAGGCAACAGGCAACAGGCAACATGCAATATGCAATATGCAACAGGCAACAGGCAACAAGCAACAAGCAACAAGCAAAAGGCAACAGGCAACAGGCAACATGCAACAGGCAACAAGCAACAAGCAACAAGCAAAAGGCAACAGGCAACAAGCGACAGGCAGCGGGCAACAGGCAACAAGCGACAAGCAACAGGCAACAGGCAACAGGCAACAAGCAACAGCCAACAGCAACAGGCAGCGGGCAACAGGCAACAAGCAACAAGCAACAAGCAACAGGCAACAAGCAACAGGCAACAGGCGACAGGCAACAGGCGACAAGCGACAGGCTACAAGCAACAGGCAACAAGCAACAGCAACAGGCATCAGGCGACAGGCAACAGGCAACAGGCAACAAGCAACAAGCAACAAGCAACAAGCAACAAGCAACAAGCAACAAGCAACAAGCAACAAGCAACAAGCAACAAGCAACAAGCAACGAGCTACAAGCAACAAGCAGCGGGCAACAGGCAACAGGCAACAGGGAACAGGCAACAGGGAACAGGCAACAAGAAACAGGCAACATGCGACTGGCAACAGCAACAGGCAACAGGCAATAGGCAACTGGCAACAGGCAACGGGCAACACGCAACAGGCAACAGGCAACAAGCAACAGGCAACAAGCAACAAGCAACAGGCAACAGGCAACAGCCAACAGGCAACAAGCAACAGGAAACAAGCAACAAGCAACATGCAACAGGCAACAAGCGACAGGCAACAGGCAGCAGGCAACAGGAGACGGGCAACAGGCAACAAGCAACAGGCAACAAGCAACAAGCAACAGGCAACAAGCAACAGGCAACAAGCAACAAGCAACAGGCAACGGGCAACAAGCAACAGGCAACAGGTAACAGGTAACAGGCAACAGGCAACGGGCAAAAGGCAACAGGCAACAGAAAACAGGGAACAGGCAACAGGTAACAGGCAACAGGCAACAAGCAACAAGCAACAAGCAACAAGCAACAAGCAACGGGCAAAAGGCAACAGGCAACAGGCAACAGGCAACCAGCAACAAGCAATAGGCAACAAGCAATAGGCAACAGGCAACAGGCAACAGGCAACAGGCAACAGGCAACAGGCAACAGACAACAGGCAACAGGCAACAAGCAACAAGCAACAGGCAACAAACAAAAGGCAACAGGCAACAAGCAACAAGCAGTAGGCAACAGGCAACAGGCAGCAGGCAACAGGCAACAGGCAACAGGCAACAAGCAACAGGCAACAGGCAACAGGCAACAGGCAACAGGCAACAGGCAACAGGCAACATGCAACAAGCAACAGGCAACAGGCAACAGGCAACAAGCAACAAGCAACAAGCAATAGGCAACAGGCAACATGCAACGGGCAACAGTCAACAGGCAACAGGCAACAGGCAACAAGCAACAAGCAATAGGCAACAGGCAACAGGCAACAGGCAACAAGCAATTCTGTCGAGTGTTTCTCATTCACTTCATTTTCATCTTTGTTCTCGCATTTCTGTTGGTATCGGCCGTTGGTTACATCGACGTTGGAGTTTCTCGTTAGATATCCAATTGTCAGGCCCGAATGATAACTTGTCGCACTTGTTGCGTTGTCTCCACTGAGACGCATTACGTTTCGCTGGCATATAGCAATACGGATTTAGGATCCTTGATCAATATGCCCTGCATCGAATCCGCCGGAAAAGTTGCTGCTTGGCATATTTTGCTGAATAGCTGGCACATGATCTGTGATGAAAAAGATGGTCAACATCTCGACTAAAATGAAGTCTATCCCTGACGGTTTATCGTAGGGAGAAGTCCTCTATGCTCGGACACTTTAGGTTTTTAAGATAAAACTCAAAAAATATCGGGTTTATTATATCAATTTTCACTTTGATGTGGAGAAAAACAATATTATAAGCAAAAAATACTAAGTGGTAACAAAATTTGTGCTGCAAGGTTAATTTTGAAAGTAGATAGCTAGATACTAGTATTTTGTGAACAAATTAGCTCAAATCGAAAGCTGTCCTCTATGCTCGGACATGATAAATTGATCTATTAAAACCAGCATCAATAGAAGAAAACTATCCTAGAACAATTCAAAATTCCAGCGTCCAGCACAAATCTTGTGAGTGCAGTCCTTGCAGGTTTGCTGTGTAAAAGTGAATAATGTAATATTCAAATTTTTTCTTGACTTTGCTAGTAATGCGTAATGCACATGAAAATGTACGCGGCAACTCCATTTACAGGGCACGTTGATAGGTTGTCATCAAATTGATATTTTGTTGCAACAGGCAACAGGCGTCAAGCAACAAGCAACAAGCAACAGGCAACAGGCAACAAGCAACAGGCAACAGGCAACATGCAACAGGAAACAGGCAACAGGCAACAGGCAACAGGCAATAGGCAACAAGCAACAAGCCTGTTGCCACAGGCAACAGGCAACAGGCAACAGGCAACAGGCAACAGGCAACAGGCAACAGGCAACAGGCAACAGGCAACAGGCAACAGGCAACAAGCAACAGGCAACATGCAACAGGCAACAAGCAACAGGCAACAGGCAACAGGCAACAGGCAACAGGCAGCAGGCAACAGGCAACAGGCAACAGGCAACAGGCAACAGGCAACAGGCAACAAGCAACAAGCAACAGGCAACAGGCAACAGGCAACAGGCAACAGGCAACAGGCAACAGGCAACAGGCAACAGGCAACAGGCAACAGGCAACAGGTAACAAGCAAAAGGCAACAAGCGACAAGCAACAGCAACAGGCAACAGGCAACAGGCAAAAGGCAACAGGCAACACACAACAGGCGACAGGCAACAAGCGACGGGCAACAGGCAACAAGCGACAAGCAACAGGCAACAGGCAACAGGCAACAAGCAACAGCCAACAGGCAACAGGCAGCGGGCAACAGGCAACAAGCAACAAGCAACAGGCAACAAGTAACAGGCAACAGGCGACAGGCGACAGCCAACAGCAACAGGCAACAGCAACAGGCAACAAGCAATTCTGTCGAGTGGTTCTCATTCACTTCATTTTCATCTTTGTTCTCGCATTTCTGTTGGTATCGGCCGTTGGTTACATCGACGTTGGAGTTTCTCGTTAGATATCCAATTGTCAGGCCCGAATGATAACTTGTCGCACTTGTTGCGTTGTCTCCACTGAGACGCATTACGTTTCGCTGGCATATAGCAATGCGGATTTAGGATCCTTGATCAATATGCCCTGCATCGAATCCGCCGGAAAAGTTGCTGCTTGGCATATTTTGCTGAATAGCTGGCACATGATCTGTGATGAAAAAGATGGTCAACATCTCGACTGAAATGAAGTCTATCCCTGACGCTTTATCGTAGGGAGAAGTCCTCTATGCTCGGACACTTTAGGTTTTTAAGATAAAACTCAAAAAATATCGGGTTTATTATATCAATTTTCACTTTAATGTGGAGAAAAACAATATTATAAGCAAAAAATACTAAGTGGTAACAAAATTTGCGCTGCAAGGTTAATTTTGAAAGTAGATAGCTAGATACTAGTATTTTGTATACAAATTAGCTCAAATCGAAAGCTGTCCTCTATGCTCGGACATGATAAATTGATCTATTAAAACCAGCATCAATAGAAAAAACTATCCTAGAACAATTCAAAATTCCAGCGTCCAGCACAAATCTTGTGAGTGCAGTCCTTGCAGGTTTGCTGTGTAAAAGTGAATCATGTAATGCAGTGGTTTACCGATTTTATCTACCCATCCGAAAATTTTTGGTAGATATATTTGGAAAGTAGACAAATTTGGGGAAAAATAAATTGCTCCAAAATAATTTAAATAAACGAAAAATTTGTTGACCATTTTCTTCAATTGTGTACTATTTCAGCGTAATTTTGCGCATAGGGCTCATTTTATTCATATAAGCCATTGGCCATAATGCACGTCAACTCAGCATATTATGAAAAAAGACATATCGAAATTCAAAATTGCTCCGATTTTATTCAAATTTTGTGTACTTTATTCCTTTGCAGTAAATTTTAGAACCGTATTTTTATTTGGTACTTAGGGTTTTCTTTTCTGAGTCAGTGTGGTCCCAAAAGTTACCATTTCTTCCACCTTTATTTCTATAAAAATTCATAACTTTTGATCTATTGAACCGATTTGAATGATGTTAATACCAAATGGAAAGCAAGATGAGATTTTAATAAGCTTTTCAGAACAAATATTGGACTGAAACCCAGTTTTTTTTATTATCGCAAAAACATTGAAAACATTCACTTTTTGTGTTTACATGGTGTGTAAACCAAAGAAACTAAGTTTTCAAAAAGTGTCGAGAATACAATGGAGACGCATGGTTTTTGTTTTTACTAGTAATAAAAGCATTTTTTGACAAAGAAGTGCGTCTCTAAAATAAAACGCCATGCGAGTTCATTACATTTTCGTATCTTTATTTCTTAAAAAAAGACTATCTCAAAAACTAGAAATGTCACATCTGTTTTTTTATATCGTATATAAACAACTAGCTTGCCATTGAATGTATTATTTAAAAAATGGATAACGAATATTTTAAATGTTTTAAGTGATTTTAAGGGTTTCCTAAAAAAATGTTATTGCAATCATAAAAAACTTTGAACGTCAGTTTATTGTTTTTTTGAAAAGCTCATTGAAATACAATTTTTTGTAATAAAATCATTAAAATCGATTCAATGGTTCAAAAGATGAGAATTTAAAAGGAAAGAAAGGTGATAACCATAGTTCCTAGCGGAGACGAGGTGTGCTCGTAAGCGTTACGGTATAGAAAATCTCACAAAGGATCATTGCGAAATGTTAAAATTATGCGTTACAAAATAAATGGAAGTTACTTTGCGTATTTGACTTCAGCATTACTGTACCCTTTCTGTGTATAATTACACACCACAGATACCATATAGTAAACTATAAAATACAAAGAAATATTTTCTGTTATGCGTAAATTCATGAAATCTTCCAAATTTTCATGCGACGTGGTTAAAATAACAATTTAAAAAAAAGGTAGATAAAACCGGGTCAAAATGGTAGACAAAATCGGGGGTACTTAAAATCAGGTGTAGATTAAACCAGGTGTAGATATAATCGGAAAACCACTGTATTCAAATAAATTTTTTGTTGACTTTGCTAGTAATGCGTAATGCACATGAAAATGTACGCGGTAACTCCATTTACAGGGCACGTTGATAGGTTGTCATCAAATTGATATTTTGTTGCAACAGGCAACAGGCGTCAAGCAACAAGCAACAAGCAACAAGCAACAAGCAACAAGCAACAAGCAACAAGCAACAAGCAACAGGCAACAGGCAACAGGCAACAGGCAACAGGAAACAGGCAACAGGCAACAGGCAACAGGCAACAGGCAACAGGCAACAAGCAACAAGCAACAGGCAACAGGCAACAGGCAACAAGCAACAGGCAACAGGCAACAGACAACAGGCAAAAGGCAACAGGCAACAGGCAACAGACAACAGGCGACAGGCAACAAGCGACAGGCAACATGCAACAGGCAACAAGCGACAGGCAACAGGCAACAGGCAACAGGCAACAAGCAACAGCCAACAGGCAACAGGCAGCGGGCAACAGGCAACAAGCAACAAGCAACAGGCAACAAGCAACATGCAACAAGCAACAGGCAACAGGCAACAGGCAACAAGCAACAAGCAACAAGCAATAGGCAACAGGCAACATGCAACGGGCAACAGTCAACAGGCAACAGGCAACAGGCAACAAGCAACAAGAAATAGGCAACAGGCAATAGGCAACAGGCAACAAGCAATTCTGTCGAGTGTTTCTCATTCACTTCATTTTCATCTTTGTTCTCGCATTTCTGTTGGTATCGGCCGTTGGTTACATCGACGTTGGAGTTTCTCGTTAGATATCCAATTGTCAGGCCCGAATGATAACTTGTCGCACTTGTTGCGTTGTCTCCACTGAGACGCATTACGTTTCGCTGGCATATAGCAATACGGATTTAGGATCCTTGATCAATATGCCCTGCATCGAATCCGCCGGAAAAGTTGCTGCTTGGCATATTTTGCTGAATAGCTGGCACATGATCTGTGATGAAAAAGATGGTCAACATCTCGACTGAAATGAAGTCTATCCCTGACGGTTTATCGTAGGGAGAAGTCCTCTATGCTCGGACACTTTAGGTTTTTAAGATAAAACTCAAAAAATATCGGGTTTATTATATCAATTTTCACTTTAATGTGGAGAAAAACAATATTATAAGCAAAAAATACTAAGTGGTAACAAAATTTGCGCTGCAAGGTTAATTTTGAAAGTAGATAGCTAGATACTAGTATTTTGTGTACAAATTAGCTCAAATCGAAAGCTGTCCTCTATGCTCGGACATGATAAATTGATCTATTAAAACCAGCATCAATAGAAGAAAACTATCCTAGAACAATTCAAAATTCCAGCGTCCAGCACAAATCTTGTGAGTGCAGTCCTTGCAGGTTTGCTGTGTAAAAGTGAATAATGTAATATTCAAATAAATTTTTTCTTGACTTTGCTAGTAATGCGTAATGCACATGAAAATGTACGCGGTAACTCCATTTACAGGGCACGTTGATAGGTTGTCATCAAATTGATATTTTGTTGCAACAGGCAACAGGCGTCAAGCAACAAGCAACCAGCAACAGGCAACAGGCAACAGGCAACAAGCAACAGGAAACAGGCAACAGGCAACATGCAACATGCAACAGGCAACAGGCAACAGGCAACAGGCAACAGGCAACAGGCAACAAGCAACAGGCAACATGCAACAGGCAACAAGCAACAGGCAACAAGCAACAGGCAACCGGCAACAGGCAGCAGGCAACAGGCAACAGGCAACAGGAAACAGGCAACAGGCAGCAAGCAGCAAGCAACAGGCAACATGCGACAGGCAACAGCAACAGGCAACAGGAAACAGGCAACAGGCAACAGGCAACAAGCAACAGGCAACAGGCAACAAGCAACAGGCAACAGGCAACAAGCAACAAGCAACAAGCAACAGGCAACAGGCAACAGGCAACAGGCAACAGGCAACAGGCAACAGGCAACAGGCAACAGGCAACAAGCAACAAGCAACAGGCCACAGGCAACAGGCGACAGGCAACAGGCAGCAGGCAACAGGCAACAGGCAACAGGCAACGGGCAACAGGCAACAGGCAACAGGCAACAGGCAACAGGCAACAGGTAACAGGCAACAGGCAACAGGCAGCGGGCAACAGGCAGCAAGCAAGAAGCAACAGGCAACAAGCAACAGGCAACAGGCAACAAGCAACAGGCAACAGGCAACAAGCAACAGGCAATAGGCAACAGGCAACAGGCAACAGGCAACAGGCAACAGGCAACAGGCAACAGGCAACAGGCAACAGGCAACATGCAACAGGCAACAGGCTACAGGCAACAGACAACAGGCAACAGGCAACAGGCAACAGGTAACAATACAATGACTTGTAATACAAGAAAAAGTCATACAACAATTACAAAAAGAGCAACAATATAAAAACTGAGTTTACAAATTCATATACAATAAATAAGATTTTTCTATCTTAGCTGTAGAGATGGAAGGTTACTGTCTCTAGCAAAATTTCTTGTAATAATATGCTCTATAACTTTGCAGAACACATCAATGTGTTATATTGACACTGAAGAAAAATATTTTTTTTTATTTCACTTTTAGGGGGATTAGTCAAAATTTAGATTCCACCAGACGATAGAGCTTTTAATTTTAAGAAACTATTCTAAAGGTTTGATAAACCTAAAACCAAGTTTTCCCAGTCAAACCTCTAGTGCGCACGTTTTCTTTGGTTTGGGGTATAGTGCGCGCGAGTAACTGTGTTGCAAAAGTTGGCGCGAGTGTTCGAGGGTTAATATCTTTTGACCGGTACAACCAATTCTCATGAAATTTTGCATATATATTCGTAGTGTCAAAACCTCTCGTTTGATATTAAAATAATTGAAATTAGGTAAATTATCTTGGTTAAAATCATTATAAATTATTGTTAATTTTGGTGTGGTGTATACGGTTGCTCATAACTTTC
The DNA here is from genome assembly GCF_943734655.1 of Sabethes cyaneus. Taxonomy (NCBI): domain Eukaryota; kingdom Metazoa; phylum Arthropoda; class Insecta; order Diptera; family Culicidae; genus Sabethes; species Sabethes cyaneus. The sequence goes on along the minus strand of NC_071354.1, from coordinate 109,604,328 downwards.
AAATTAAACGTCCAATCAAAAAACCATTCAATAGTGATCTATTAGCATATATTATATTTCAAATGAGACTAATAGCGCATAAATCGGTTTGGCCATCTCTAGGAAACAGGCGATAATTATTACCTTGTCAAAACAGGCTTAGTGCGTTGGTTTTCATACAATTTTTGGAAATTGAATAAGTTTACAAACAAAATTGAACAAAATAGCAGCAGCAATTTTGATAGATCCTTTTTTATGAAATTACTACGTAAGGGTAAGCTGGTTGTTACTAATTTGAGTAAGTGCAAGTAAAAGCAAGTTGTTAGAGGAAATATTATTCCTTAACATATACATTGCGTAGCAAAAGTCTAGTTTATAGGTTTTTGAACTACGCATAAATTTCTGTAATGCCATTCTTTTTGATTGACATCAATAAAGTTTTCTTGAATAAATTTCATCAATTTTTATTAACCTTCGGTTACTCACGCTGTTGCATTTGGAACAACACGTGTAGGTTTTTGAATGCCATATTGTTACAAAGTTACAAATCGCTGTTTAACTAACGTATATTCTTCAATTAACTTGTTATGAGCAAAACGTCATAATTATTCAATGCATTAATACTTTAAATTGTTGGAAAAATAGATCAGCATAAACTGACATCACAGAAACGAAGCAATCAGCATGTGAGGTGTACCGCAATTGACCCCAACTGGAATTTTCTCTCGTTTCTTCATATGGCAAAATGATGTCTGTATGCAGCAAAACTATAAGCAGATATAAAATGTTTAAAATGTATCTGTTGGTAGTCGAGTCATTCGGGGTCAAAATTAAGCCATTTTTTTAATCAAAGTTCTACAGTACCTGAACAAACAAACATAGAGGTATACTATATTCATCAAAGTTGTGTATTTTTACTATTTATACAATTTTGTAATACATGAAAAAGTCATACAACAATTACAAAAAGAGTTAAAATTGAAAAAACTGATTTTACAAATTTATATACAAGGAAGAAGATTTTTCTATCTTCTCTGAACAGATAGAAGGTAACTGTATTCAACAAAATTTCTTATAATAATATGTTCTAAAACTTTGCAGAACACATCAATGTGTTATATTGAAACTGAAGAAAAATAATTTTTTTATTTCACTTTTAGGAGGATTAATCAAAATTTGAATTGCAGCAGACGATAGAACTTTCAATTTCAAGAAATTCTTCCGAAGGTTTCATAAACCTAAAATCAAGTTTTCCCGGACAAAATTCTAGTGTGCATGTCTTTATTTGGCTTTGGGGCATTCTGCGCGCGAGTAACCGTATTACAAAAGTTGGCGCGAGTGTTGGAGGGTTAATATCTTTTGATCGGCAAAACCGATTCTTCTGAAATTTTGCAGATATATTTGCAGCATTAAAACCTCTAATTTGATGCCAAAATAATTCAAACTAGATAAATCATCTTAGATGAAATCATTCTAAATTATTGTAAATTTTAATGTGTTGTATTCAATTGCTCATAACTTTCAAATTAAACTTCCAATCAAAAAACCATTCAATAGTGATCTATTAGGTTATGTTACCTTTCAAATGAGACTAATAGCGGCTAAATCGGTTTAGTCATCTCTAAGAAACAGGCGATAATTATTACCTTGTCAAAACAGGTTTTTTAAGCATAACTTTTAAACTACTTGTTTGTTTTCAATAAAATTTACCCGAAAAATTTAGCGTTAACAAGAGCTTTCATTCGATACCAAGATCGTTGAAATCGGTCATTTTATTCCGGAGAAAATCGTGTCACGTATTTTTCACTTTTTTACTTATAACTTTTAAACGAAATGTCGGACCTCGAATAGTGATCAATAGTGATATACAAGGCAATAATACCTTTCAAACAAAAGTAGTAGCGAACAAATCGGTTCAGCCATCTCCGAGAAACAGGCGATAGAAAAGTTGCGTCCCGCACATACATACACACATACACACACACAGACATTGCTCAGTTCATCGAACCCTGTCGATTGGTATATGTGGCTCGGCCCTCCGGGCCTCGGATCAATTTCGTGTTTTTCGACCAATTCCTAAACCTTTGTTATAGTATAACAAAGGTAAAAAGAATAAATACCTACCTAATATTGGGTTTTTTCAATGAAGAATATATGGGGCAATAACAGTGGCCATACGGTCAGGGGCGTAATTATCATACCCGTCGCTGTTGCAGTGTAAGGTGTGAAATCAAAAAATTATGCTGACTACCGTGGGGTTTAACATGTGACAAAGAGAATGACACATGAATTAAAGAGTTTTATAGAATAATTGCGAGACGTTAGCGTATTAGCAAACTCGAGCGCACAACAGGGTGCGGTGTTTGTTTACACTCGGAGACGAGAGATGCGGCGTCATCAAAAGAACACGAAGCGCGCGTCAGGGCGTTGTCGATTTAGCGGGCATACTTGATGAGCGTTTGTTTTGTTTAATATGCCTACGGGGCAGTTTTGATTGCCGTCGGGAAATATTATACACCCGTCGGGGGGGGAAACTAATTTGGAGCTAGCCGTTTGAGTGAAAATAAAACACCGTCGGCATACGAGTAAACAAAATAATCAATTTAATCCTTTTCCCTCTCTTAAGAACACTCTAGCTCCCTGATTATCATAGATGTCAAGGCTAGAGGAGTTAAAAGAAGACATAGAACGGGAATACACGAACTTGCTAAAAAGCAAATATAGAGGCAGGACTGCGGAGGGAATAGCATTAAAAAGGCAATTCCTCGAAGAAAGCCTGCAAGAGTTCGAGCATTTAACGGAATCTCTTGAAGAAGTTCTCGAAAATGAACCATGGAACAATTTAACTGACACCTTAATACACTTAAAAAAGTTAGTCAGGGTTTCATTGGGCATATTAGAAGGAACCGTAGTAGTCAGAGATAAAAGGCTGAACTCTGACTACCACGTAGAAGTAAATTGACCCGAAGAAGGGGCAAAAGCGTTAGATAAAACAAAGTTCGAAGACAGCTCGACGCTATCTTCGACATTTATAAATCCCGAAGAGGCGGGTCAAGCATCAGAGGCATTAGAAATACTCGACAAAAGCTTGAAAAATAATTCATTAATTACAAGCAGGTCTGAGGAGATTAGAGACTTCAAAGACAGCAGCTTCAAGATACAAAAAGCAATCGACAGAGTAAAAATGGCAACTCAGCGAGAAGACGGTCAAGACATGGCAGACAGCTATGTATTCCCTATGGTCACTGCAATTCAGTACATACCAGAATTTACCGGAAGACATGAAGAACTAGAACCGTTCCTCATGCAGGTGAAGTATTTCGCAAACGAAATACCAGAAAACGGTGATCACACTCCATTGTTAAATGTAGTGTACACAAAATTAAAAGGAAAAACTTTACTGCGATTTCCGCAACTAAGAGCGAGCACATGGCCGGAAGTTAAACAAAATTTACTGAAGGAATTCAGTATAAAAAGAAATATCGGTACGTTAATCAAAGAAATAGAGACACTGGCTCAAGGGTTGAATGAGTCTTTTGTAAAATATTAACATAGGGCAGAAGAGATGTACGACTGGGTGCATAGCCAAGACGTAAATGAGGAATCTTACGCGAAGGCAGCCCTTAGAAGACACTTCTTAGGGGGATTGCAGGACAGTGATCTCGCGCAAGCGGGAAAATTGCAAAGAGATAAGCCTTTTCCCGAACTGCTCTCGTGGCTCCAAAAAGAAAACGAGGAAGCAGAGGAACTGAGGGAAATTAATTCCCGATTAAGAGACGGGCATTGGGACCAAAATGCCAGAAGCTCATATCGAGCAAATAATAGACCCAAAAATAATAACACACAATATCAGGGGAATAGAAATGAGTACGCCGGCAATGGAAATCAGAATTTCCGAAATGGCTATTATAACAAAAACAACAACGCGTTTAACAATATTGGTAATAGAAACAACTATAACCAGCGATATGAGGGTGACGCAGGATATGAGAATAATAACGCACCAAATTTCAACAATAACAATAACAATAACTACAATAATAGAAATAATTTTTGGGAATATGAGGCGCAACATCCGCAACGAAGAAGTGGCGGGTTTAACACTTGGCAGGATCGGAATGATCAGGCGACTCGAAATGACAAACCGTGCCATATGTTTAGCCGATGTCAAACACCAAGAGACGATTACAGAAGGAAAGAGGTTAGGAATCCTCAATTCATGGCCCAAAGAAGGTATGAGCAGTGGCCATATAACAAATTCAATCGAGGGCGAAACAATTATAATAATAATAATCAAAATTATTACACTCGTAACAATAATTATAATGAAGATAGATACTATAGGGAAAATAACAACAGAAGATAAGACAATGATTTCAATAATAATCAATACCAGGGGACCCACGAAGAAAACTGCCGTCAGCAGCCGCGACAACAAGGTAGCAGATTTAGTAATTGGCGTGATCAGCAAGATCAACATGCAAGATATAATCAAGGGCCGCGCCCTCAACAAGGGTATATGAGAAACAATCCAAAAAACTAGATCAGCGGGTGTTCACCAGTAGAGAGTGGCGAGCACCCCAAGATTGCAATAGTGACGCAATAAATACGCAACAATGTAATAGACCCACAATAGGGCGAAATATGTGCCAGTACATAGGGGTACACAACAATGAAAACAACAACACTTATCATGATCGACGGGTACAATTTGCTCAGAATGATTATAGTTCAGAAGACTCAGAGGGTTTTAGGAGCCTGCCAGGGTGTTTTCAAAATAGAAAATGGAGCAACAGCGAGTTTCAACGTCACAGGTACGAATGTATACACTGTGGAAAATTATACAAAAAACCTATCGAATATGATCAATGGCACCCAACGGGAGATGAACGTTGGGAAAAGTATATGGCATTCGAGACGGTGGATCATCGAGATTATACCGATGAACCAAGCAGAATAAAAGTATTAGATGGAAAATCGGCGCATCATGGCGTAAGAGATACAAGCATGTGCGTCGCAAAACGTGTTTATTATACAATTGATCGTCAACTGATGATGACCTTTCTTGGGGGAGAAAAAGAGCGAGAACTCCTGAACATGATTTTAGACTCGGGAGCTTGCGATAATATGATTACCATTGACGCCGCATTGCGGGTAAATAGATTACCGCGGGCGCAGGAAATCACTGTTTTTAACGGAATTGGTGGCGGTAACGTCAGAACATTAGGCACTGTATGGGTTGACCTGATGCTCGGTGAGTTAACCTAATCAACCAAATTTCTCGTGATCAGCAGCCTACCAGGAGAGGCAGATGGTATAATTGGTGCAGGTTTTCTAAGAAAACATGTAGGCAGCAACTTTGACTATATAGTGCTGCAGAGGGAAGTAAACGAAAGAGAAGACCCGAGTCCTAAGGTCATGAAAAAAGTCATGGATCGGTGGGGTTTAACAGATATTAAGGTGGATGATACTCATCATCTAAACTCATTTACCGAACTAAGAGACCGGCGCATTATAGCGAGAGCGCGAGCGCGGGGAGACCTGCAGAGCCAGGCAGCACTTGTAAATAGAAATACGCAAGTAATTTACGGTAACAGTAGTAATAATGAAAACAATAATAATAGCAATAGGATTAATAATAATAATACCAACATTACTGGTGGGAGGATTAATACCCCATTCAGACAAATTTTTAATATAAGTTCGAACGAGAACGCAAGAAACTCGACGAACAATAAATTGATAGCAACGAGGAGTCTGAAACAACCCTCGAAGGTTTAGACCTATATTCTAGAATGGATTGTGACCTTCTAGAACACAAACAAACTCCGAGAGCAATCGGGAGTGACAGAATTAATAAGTTACGGGAGGCGATAAACTTAGCGCACCTACCGGACAAGGATTTCACAGAAATAAAATCAATCTTAGAAAATTTTGTGGGCTTATTTTTTTTCAAGGGAGATAGGCTGAGCATCACTGATATAGCAGTGCATGAGATAGAGACCTCCTCCAATATCCCTATTAACAAAAGACAATACCGATTTCCAGAAGCCACAAAAAGGCACATTAACAAAGAAATCGAAGAAATGAGGGCGCAAGGCATTATCAAGCCAAGCACAAGCCCATGGAATGCACCAGTGCTGTGCGTACCGAAGAAGCCAGATGCGGAAGGTAACAAAAAGTACCGCATTGTGGTAGACTTCAGAGCCTTGAATGAGGTAACAAAACCATTTGTTTACCCCATTCCGCTAATTAACGAAATACTAGACAATGTAGGTGATGCCTACTATTTTTCTTCTATAGATTTGAAATCGGGTTTCTACCAAGTCCCGATTCATCCTAGAGACGCTGCGAAAACAGCATTTTCAACTCCGATGGGGCATTTCGAATTTACAAGAATGCCTATGGGTTTGAAAAATAGTCCATCAACATTCCAAAGGTTGATGAACACAGTTTTATTTGAGATCGGACAGGTTAAAGCGTTCGTTTACCTCGACGATATAATCATATTTGGTGGTAGTGTACAGGAACACAACCAAAATTTATACAAAGTGCTGGAAGCCTTACGTAGGCATAATTTAAAAATAGAGCCGGGAAAATGCCATTTTTTGCAAACCGAGCTCGAGTATCTTGGACATGTTGTCAATAAGGACGGCATTAAGCCCACTGATGCAAATGTTAAGGCAATTCAATGTCTGACACCACCTACTACCGTGAAAGGCGTTAGATCCTTTCTTGGTACGGTAAATTTTTATGGAAAATTTATACCCAACATTGCTGAGATACGTAAACCTTTAAACGATCTACTTAAAAAGAATGTAAAATTTGTATGGAGCGAAGAATGTCATCAGGCATTCGAAGAATTGAAAAAAGCATTAATTTCGGAGCCTCTTTTAGTTAGGCCGAACTATGAAGATACGTTTGTGCTCACTACGGATGCTAGCAAATATGCTACGAAATAATACGAAAAATCAACAAACCAACCAATTGCTTTTGCGAGTCGTGCACTTATAGGCGCCGAAACTCGATATCATATAATAGAAAAGGAACTACTTGCCATTGTATGGGCAGTAGATTATTTCAAACATTATATTTACAATCAGCGGTTTATAGTGTATACTGATCATAGACCGCTGGTGTCAATCTGGAGATTGAAGGAAACCTCTCCAACACTCACGCGATTACGCCTTAAACTTCAAGGGCTTGAATGCGACATACGCTACAAGCAAGGCCGCGAAAATATTGTTGCCGATTTTTTATTTCGCCCGTATGCAAACGAGCTTGAGACAACCGAACAAAATAAAGTGAATCAAATTGCAACCGTAACCAGGCTACAGCGCCGGCAGCAAGCCGCGCAAAGTGCGCACGTCAGCGGCAACGCCGGTGGCATACAAGACTTGGCAAATATCGATATTTCAGATAGCCAGAACATAGATACGGCGATCAACGACATAGGTATTACATTTGAGGAGTATAAGGAAATTTTGACGCAAAAACCACTTTGCGAAGACAAAATAAAATTTACGCGCACAATTGTAGGGAAAAACGCAAACACTCCCAATTTCGTAATTTTAAACAGCCGTACAGCCTATAGTGCGCTGTCAAAGCTTTGCGATTTACCGCACGGTATGAAAGACTACATAAAAGACGATGTAGTGCTTATCCCAGATAAGAAAATATGGGGCATGATTTTAGATGGAAAAGGCAACTCCATGACAGAGTGCAACAAATTTTTCGAAACGTTTGCACGAAGTATCCAAGTAGGGGAAAAATTGTATGAATCAGAGGAAATTATCAATATCACCTCGTTTAGAAAAATTAGACAACAAAATATTATAGATATAATAACGTTCTTCGCTGGGCTGTTTGAAAAAGATTTTATATTATTCAACGCCGATAGTGAACGAATTAATATCTCAGCAGACCAGATCGAAACGGTACTGCATGATTTTCATGATAGTCCACTTGGAGGACATGTAGGCGCTAAGCGGATGCGTCAGAAAATTGGATCCTTGTATACCTGGGCGAATATGCGCCGGGATATTGAGAATTACGTAAGGCAGTGTGATTCCTGCCAGAAAAATAAAATTTGTAAATCAAATAAAATCCCAATGAAAATAACAACTACGGCCGCAGAACCGTTTGAGAAATTATTCATGGGTATTGTAATACTACCCGAGTCAGATTGGGGTAACAAATATGGGCTAGTCATGCAAGATGACCTGACTAGATTTTTAACAATTGCGCCGATGGCTAATCAAGAAAGCATAACGGTTGCACAAACTTTCGTAGAAATTTTGATTTGTAAATTTGGAGCTCCGTTGGAAGTAGTCACCGATAATGGAACAAATTTTGTTAGCACACTAATGAAAGACGTGTGCAAGATTTTGAAAATTAAGAAAATAACCACAAGTCCGTACCACCCACAAGCGAACTTAGTGGAGCGTTTAAATCGCGAATTAAAAACATATTTAAGGCAGTATGTTGGAGGAAAGCCCCACACATGGGACCAGCACCTGCCCTTTTTTACTTTTGAATATAACACAACGGTGAATTCATCAACAGGATACACACCGTTCGAACTGATGTATGGTCGGAAAGCTAACATTCCGTCATCAATTTATAAACGTCAAAATGAAGACGAGTTAAATTATAACACGTATATACAGGAAATGAGGAGCATATTTTTTGAAATGCACCACACCGCGAAACAAAATTTAATACTATCCAAAGAAAAACGGAAAGAACTATATGATCGAAATGCAAATAATTGGCAGCCCATGTGGGGCGACTTAGTTTTGGTTAAGGCTGTTCCGACAGGAACGGGACAAAAATTACAGAATTGGCGAGGACCATATGAGGTGGTCGAATTACCGAGCGAAATGACGACGGTAATTAAAAATGGGAACAGACTGGAAAAAGTACATAACAATCGTCTAAAACGATATTATGATTAGCAAAGTAAATAACTATATAAAGTAATTATAAAAGATAGTAATTAAAAATAATCAATGTACATATGTATATATGAAAAAAATAATATTTTTAATTTTCGTTCTAACTATATTTTGTATACATTTTTATTGTAAATTTGCGCTAACTATTTTTTTTACGTGATACGAAGCTTGTAATTTGCCTCTAGGGTTAAGACGATTTTTTTCCATTTCACTTATTAGAATTACGAAAAGACTCGTATAGTACAAAATACAGGTCTACATACATAACTTTGCATAAAAACAATGGGTTCTCTCTAGAGGACATTTAGCAGAATGGAGATAGGGTAGTCCTTTTCATTTTTATGAGAAGAGAAAAAAAAATCTAATTACACTCGCATTTACCGAAAATTTCACAAGCAAAATTTTATAATATTCAATTTTTAATTTTAAGCAAAATGAAGTAATGACGGGTAAGATGAGTACCAGTTTTTTTAGATGGTTCAGAAGTGTTATCAGCAGGGTGCTGATTGCCATTTTTTTTAAGTTTACAGGAAAATAACAGGAGGACAAGGAGAAATATCACAAGGAAGTCATTGAACAATTTTTTTTGTCGGTTATTTTTTTCTCATTACAGCCAAGATAAAGAGTAGAGAAGAGTCTGGAAAAGACCTCTTTAAATAAGGGTATTATAAAGAAAACAGTAAGTATTCATGGGATTTGAAAGGAATAAACAAGAAAAAGATATAAGAAAAAACGGCGCCTGGAATTGAGAATTATGGGCTATGTTAAAGAATATTAGTAAAAAGAAATAACACGACGACGAACACTATGAAATAAAGGGACAATGGACAGAGTATTTAAAAGAAAAGAAAAAGCGGGTTTTTAACGAAAATATGAATAAAAAGGGCGAAAAAGGTACTACATAGGAAGCTAGAACACTATGTGGGTACAAAAATCCGGCACAAGGAAATATGAAGTAATGAAACTACACGTATTTGGTACATAGATAACATGAGACACTATGTGCTGGTAAAGGGGCAATAAAGATACCTTTTTGTAATTGTTGGAGAAAGGAACATTATAAAGGACGACATTAGACTGTGGGGAAAAGGATGTTAGGACTAAAAATCGAAACGATGGCAGAATCTCCTGAAGAGGACTTTTGAGCAAAACGGCCGGTAAGACTGTTGAAAAATAAACAAGGCAAGCCCAAAAACCAGAGTGAGTGAGTGAGTGTGAATGCGTTAAGCGAATGGACAAGGGCAAGGGCACCCGGAATAAATGAAAGCATGACTGACAGTTCTACCAAGGCCTATTGCCGGAGTTTTCAGGCTAGGTGGACGCACCTACAGAGGGAGAGGGGAGGAGATGCAGATACTGCATAACTAAAGTGGGTGTTGCTTATGCAACAAAGGGAAACGGTTTCCGTAATTTTAAATTTTTGTATTTACGCAAATTAAAATTTTCCTGTAACAGTGATAATTCGTAATTATTTTTAGTAGCACATTAAATCTATTACATACGTTTGTAAGTTTCCTGGATTTTCTGTAATTTCAACCGGAGCGATAGCGAAACTGTTTGCACAGGTCTAAGCTAGGTTTAATGTTAAATAAGTATTCGTTTTATCAATAGCTTCAAGTAGAGTCGTACTAACCTTAGTTAAGTTTTATACTCTAGATAATTTATACTAGCATTAAGCAAAACTCCGTACTATTATTAAGTAAATTTTAGCCGTATCAGCAGTATTTATCCGTACTATATAGCAATAAGTTTTAATCCCACTATTATTTAATTATCTTTAAGAAAATGTCCGTAGAAAGCGATTTTAATTCTCCTCGTGACTTGCAAGAATCGGCAGTGACAGTTCTCCATCCAATGTTTACACACCACGGTCAACTGTATGCAAAGTAAGTCCAGTTCAGCGATCCATGTGTTCAACAGTAGGTGCGGCGTATGCGCAACAGTCCCCCCCAGTGATCGGATCTTTGTTCGACTCACTTTCGTTTGCACCTACGTCTAGTACTGCCAGCTTCACCGCGGGCTTTTCGTAGAGACCAAAGGCAGTCTGTATAACTGCCGACCGAACTTGTCCATCTGTGGAAGTCTTCACTGACACTACTCTTTCTTTAGGCCAGCAGTTCCTTGGCATGTTGGGATCCACTATAATGACGATCTCACCCACAGCGATTGGCTTTGTTGGATAGAACCATTTGGTTCGTCGAATTATTGTGGGCAGATACTCTGCAACCCAGCGTTTCCAAAAATGATTGGCTAGGGCGTCTGATGCTCGCCACGACCGTTGCAGTGCCAGCGGACAGCCAGAAAAGGGAACAAGCGGCTTCAGTCCGTTTGATGAACCAACCAAAAAATGATTAGGGGCCAAGGCCGGCGCAGAGCAGTCATCTACGGGAACGTACGTTAACGGCCGACTATTAACAATATTCTCCACCTGAATTAGATAGTTCCTCAAAACCTCCTCTGTGAGTACCCGTTGGGGCTTGACACGAGCCAAAATCTTTTTTACTGACTGGATCAGCCGCTCCCAACAACCACCCATATGTGGTGAGGCCGGCGGGTTGAAACGCCATAGAGTTGACGGTGTAGTGAATTCCCTTTGCAAGGGGTCCATGTCTAAAGCGGCCACTGCGTCTTTCAGCTCTTTGTCTGCCCCTACAAAATTTGTTCCAAGGTCGCTAACTATTTCGATAGGAGTTCCACGACGTGCGAAACAGTTCTGCAATGCTAGAATGCAGGAACTCGTATTCAACGAAGCAGCTAATTCGAGGTGTATAGCTCTAGTTGTTAAGCATGTTACAATAACACCCCATCGTTTTTCGTGCCACCGACCTACTACTATGTGAAATGGTCCAAAATAATCGAAGCCAACATAAGAAAATGGTCTAACAAAGGCTGACAGTCTAGCTTTAGGTAGAGGAGCCATCGCAGGGGGTATGGGTCTGGCTCTAAGTATTTTACACATTTGACAGCTTCGCTGCACTTGGTCGCATACCGTTCGTACGCGCGGAATATAAAACGCTTTACGCACTTCGTTCACACAAGTCTCACGACACTGATGATGAAAACGTAAGTGGACGTCATGGACAATATGGCATGTCAAATGATGATTTCGAGGTAATACAATCGGATATCTATCATTGCTGTCTATGAAGTCGCACTCGGCTAGTCGACTATGAATGCGCATCACCCCGTTTTCGTCTACGAACGAGCTAACTTTATATAAACGACTTTTGTTATTGAGGCGATTTCCCGCCAATAAGAGCGCGAATTCATCTGCGTATTCATCTTGTTGAGCTCTCGTGTAGTGAAACACTTCAGCGTCGAAAAGTTCCTTTTGCGTTAACGGCTCAACGATCATTCGCTGGTTACTCATTCTCCGTTTTATGTTGGCAATGTAACGCAGTACGTAGGCAGTGACGCGACGGAGACGATTCCACGACGAGAAGTTTTGTGGTCTTAGGACAAAACAGATTCGATCGTCCGAGAAATGCAATGAAATAAAGGACGGTCGGATTTCTACGTTAGTGGACTCGACGTTTAACGATGACATTGGCCGCTCACTTTCCGGCTTCCACAGAAATGAAGGTCCCTCAAACCAACGGCTAGTAGATCTTAGATCCGGTTTCGATTTCCACTTTGTGGCGTCATCAGCCACGTTCAACTTAGTCCCCAGCCAGCGCCACTCAGATATGTTTGTCGCTTCCAGAATTTCACCCACACGAAAGGCCACATACTGCGAAAATCGTCGATGATCTGATTGCAGCCAACATATGACGTCTCGCGCATTCGTCCAGAAGTAACGTCGAGCAATTTTGATGGAATGGTTTTCTTCCACGTTTTTAGCTAGGCGTGTACCAACAACGGCAGCCTGAAGTTCTAGGCGCGGAATGGAAACAAACTTGATGGGCGCTACCCTGGTCTTGCTTGCAATTAATGTACATTGCACGCAACTTTCATATTCAATACGGAAGTAGGCTACCGCGGCATAGCCGTTTTCACTAGCGTCCACGAACGTATGCAATTCCACTGTAGCCTCCGAGAGGTTTACTTTCCCTTGAAAATAGCAGCGCGGAATCTCTGCCGATTCTAATTCTGGCAATACACGCAACCAAGTAAACCACTTTTGCAGCTCTTTCTCGGCTATCGGCTCATTCCAATCTGTTTGTGTTCTCCAAATCTCTTGCAGCAATACCTTTAGTTACATTAGATAGTACGCAATAAGTCCCAAAGGGTCGTATATGGCCATCAACGTACGCAACACGTCCCGTTTTGTGGGATGCTTTTCTACAGTTAACAGCTCTTTGTTGCGTTCCGTACAGAGTTTATAACGGAAGGTATCCGATGATAAGCTCCACCACATCCCAAGGACCTTTTCCATAGCCAGCACCGCATTCATATTCATCGACTTTTCTACCTTTGGAATTTCACCTAATGCTCGTAAAACAGCCGGAGAATTCGACACCCAATTTCGCATTTTCATTCAAAACGTATAAAGCTGTGCTAGGGGAACACGTGGCACCGAACGTTACTACCTGCATCACGTAATCGCAGGCTTCTGCTGTGTCGTTATTAGCACACCATACAATTCGCTGGCTGTCCTCATCCACAGGATTCATAGGCATTTGGTGAAACATTTCTGCAATATCACCACCAAGGCCCACCAACCGCTCCCGAAACTTATACAAGACTGACGACAGAGCGTTTAGTTGATCAGGACCCTTCATCAACACCGAATTTAGAGAAACACCTTTAAACGAAGCGGCTGCATCGAAAACGATTCTGACCTTTCCCGGTTTATTGGGATTGAAGATCGGGAAGATCGGTAAATACCAAGTTCTATCGCTGATTTTCCGGCTCTCTTCGGGAGTGAGTTTACGAATGTATCCCTTGCGCTCATAGTCTGACATTTTTCCTCTTACCGTCTCTGATAGATGAGGATCACGTTCCATTCGTTTAATCAGACAACGATGACGTCTTAATGCCATGGAGCGATTATTTGGTAAACGCACATCGTCGTATTTCCAAAGCAATCCAACCTCATATCGCCCATCCCGTAATGTTGTCGATTCTTGCAATTTGGTCAAAGCTCGTTTATCTTCTTTGGAGAATAAATTATCTTGTTGCGCTTTAATGCCTAAACTATCCAGTGCGAAGTAGTTCTTGACGGCTTCGTGCAAATATTCAACGGAGTAACGAGAGTGAAAGCAAACCTGAAAGCTACACGGAATCTCCTTTGTATTTGCCGACAGACATACTCCATACACCGTCCAACCAAGACGTGTTTTAACTGCTACAGGCTCTTCTAGCTTACCTTCTTGGCCCTCGAGAGGATGTAACATTCTGGCGTTACTCATTCCAATCAGCAGCTTTGGTCGAACACTGTTGTAAGATTCGATAGGCAACCCTTTAAGTTGAGCGTACTGTTCCGAAAGCTTACGTACAGACAACGATTGCGATGGAAGCTTCAGATCTTTCACAGTGTATACTTCCGACAGACAGTGTTGGCCACTATTATTATACGTGCCGGAGATTTTCACGGAAACCATCATAGCGTCTTTCTCAGATCGGCAAGTATCTGCAGTCCAGCGCAAGCAGAGCGGATATTTCTCACCTCGCAGATCTAGTTCTTCTGCCAGACTCTCCTCCATCAAAGTCAAGGATGATCCACTGTCCAGGAACGCGTACGTACGCAGAGCATTTCCATTGTGGTGAAGAACAACTGGGATGTACTGGAACAGAACCGATTTGCGTCCTCCGCGATGCGTATTGCATGAATCAGCTTCGGAAGCGTCACGGTTACTCAAGCTGGATGATGACACCTGCTGTTTGTCCTTAGCATCATTGTGCAGAAGCTGATGATGTTTGTATTGACAACCGTTCTTCCCGCACAGTTTTCCGGACTCACAAGGACCACGATGATTACCCAAGCAACTACGGCATAGCTTGTATTTCCGGAGTATATCCCAGCGAACTGAAAGACCGGATGAAAGAAATTTCTTGCACTTCTCCACTGCATCACAATCTCCATGGCAAACGAAACAACTACTGACGTCATATTGCTCAAACTTCTGTTCTGTTTCGGTGTGGGCATTTAGGAAACCATCGTCTTTCCGCCCACGGCGAGACTTACTATCGGAGGAACTAGAGAAATCTGGCAATGTAATGGCGCTTGCTGCTTCCGCCAGTTTGTACAACCAATCACTAAAGTCTAACACAGTCACGGAGGGAAGAGACTGTCGATGAGTTGCCCAATTCAGTCGGATCATTGGGGGAAGCCGCTTAGTCAAGTTGTGCAGGAGGGTAGGGTTGCATAGATGCTGCTCCAAATCGCAGGCTTTAATAGTAGCTACCATGTTACGCACAGCCAAAGCAAAATCAACCAGCGATCCAAGGTTCTCCTCTTTTGGAGAAGGAAGAACATTTATTTTTTGTAGTAGCGAATGAACGATAATATCCGGGCGACCAAAGAGCATCTTAAGGGTGGAGAGAACTTGTCCTAGATTAGTAGGATGTAACAGCTGACATTTAACTGCATCTAAGGCTCTTCCTCGTAAGCACTTCTGCAGTCGAGCTAGATTTTCTTCAGGTGAGTACCCACAGAGATTTGTAGAATTCTCATATGTAGCAAAAAACAGTGGCCACTCTTCCGGGTCACCACAGAAGATTGGTAACTCTTTGGAAATCGCCTGTCGTGCAGCGATTTGACTACTATTTAGCAACGTAGTCCCTCCAAAGGCGCCAGAAAAGCCGAGGGAATCACAGGGGTAATGTTCTTGAGTCGCATAACGAGGAAGACCAGCGAAAGGTGCGAACGCGGAGGCATTTGGACGTTGGTGGTGATTTGGCAATGATGATGACGGAATATACTCAAACTGCTCGGGGCGACGGGGAGCAAACGATGACGCATTAGGCCGCTGCTCAACAGGAGGCGGATATCTTACTGGTACTGGAATGTATGCCTGTTGGTTTAGCGGAGCTGGACCAAATGCTAACGAGTTCCCACGATTTGCGAGCGAATGTGGAACGTTAGCTGGAACACGAATTGGCTGTTCCTTCATACCTCGAACGAACACTGATTCATCTCTATTTTGGAGGCTAGCATGCGGAGGATGGTCATTAGAACGGTAATCATTCATTGGCGATGAATGGAAAATAGGAGGATCTCTAACATTATTACTTGCTGGCATATTTGCACTACTATTGCCCTGACTTACATGGTTTTTATTCACTGATGCCTCGAGTAAGAGTTGGTATTTTCGTCGTAGAAACTTACGTTCGATGACTTCTTCTTCTTCCAGCATCTTGATACGAAGTTCAACTGGAAGTTTGTTTGCTAGATCAGGATCAACAATAACCTCTCCCGAAACGGTAGGCATATTTAGTTGCACGAGTGGTGGCCGGGGAGAGCGCGGTTGTGGTAGTGGAACCGGCGAGATGGGTGTTTGTGGTGTAGGTAGACGTTGGTTTGATCGAGGAAGCTGCGGTTGTGCTATTGGCTCACTTGCAGGGGTTTTCGGATGCGGCGATTGTTGCGCAGGAACTTTAGCAGCGACGCATTCCGGACAGCTCCAATCATAGTTGGCCACATCGTCGTTCACACCGACGCATTGAAAGTGATACCACCGTTCACAATCGTCACAGCAGACCATATCGTCACAATCAGGAAGTTGACAGAGCGGGCAGGATTGCTGCAGGGTGATGTCTGGAACAGCATCTCGTGTACGGGTCTTTCGTGGTATCTCCGAACGATGAAAACGAAAATTTTAAACTGTTGCTTATGCAACAAAGGGAAACGGTTTCCGTAATTTTAAATTTTTGTATTTACGCAAATTAAAATTTTCCTGTAACAGTGATAATTCGTAATTATTTTTAGTAGCACATTAAATCTATTACATACGTTTGTAAGTTTCCTGGATTTTCTGTAATTTCAACCGGAGCGATAGCGAAACTGTTTGCACAGGTCTAAGCTAGGTTTAATGTTAAATAAGTATTCGTTTTATCAATAGCTTCAAGTAGAGTCGTACTAACCTTAGTTAAGTTTTATACTCTAGATAATTTATACTAGCATTAAGCAAAACTCCGTACTATTATTAAGTAAATTTTAGCCGTATCAGCAGTATTTATCCGTACTATATAGCAATAAGTTTTAATCCCACTATTATTTAATTATCTTTAAGAAAATGTCCGTAGAAAGCGATTTTAATTCTCCTCGTGACTTGCAAGAATCGGCAGTGACAGTTCTCCATCCAATGTTTACACACCACGGTCAACTGTATGCAAAGTGAGTCCAGTTCAGCGATCCATGTGTTCAACAGTAGGTGCGGCGTATGCGCAACAGTGGGGGTAGTTGGAAAAAAATAAAAAGACTTACACGATCGAGAAGATTTGGGACGAACAGATAAAAATAATATGGATTTTAAATCCCGCATACACGTTAGAGTATGAGAGTAAAGCTAAAAGCACGATTTTAGTAGAAACAAAAATGTTTTCATTGACGTATTTGACGAATTTATACATCAAGGCATTATTAAATAAACAAACGACCACCCGGAAGGAAAGTCGTTGAAATGGGAGAAAAAGCTCTTTTATATCGCGAACTATTGGAAGTCGCTAAAATGGGGCGAAGGGTAAAAGTTTCGCGATAAATTAAATAACGAAGGTAATAGAAAATAATGATTTCTGAACAAAACGACAGAGTTGATAAAAAACTTCAAGGTATACAGCCCTAAGGGTTGTACGAAAGGGTGACGTAGGACTATATCAGATCATTAGATCAAGGACTAATGTAAACTGCATTTCTGCCATATGTATGTTTATAAGAATCTGTGAGTGCCATTGTTTAAGCGAATGTTTAAAAGAGAAGAGCGAAATATTCAGATACAATTCTTCATTTAATGCAATGGTAGCTTTGAAAATACGTGGACGGACGTTCATAGGTAGAACGCCTGCAACCTTTGATACATAGAAATTTCTTTTAAAAATCACTTGTGTGCACCATAAAGGTTGAAATGGAGATAAAGGGTGAGGGGTCTCAAACCATCATAAAATAAATAAATTCATCCCTCCACAAACCCCCGCATGCCAAATTTGGTGCCAATTGCTTGATTAGTTCTAGAGTTATGAGGAAATTTGAATTTCATTCGTATGGAAGCCCCCCCTCTTAGAAGAAGATGGGGTCTCAGTACACCATAGAAAAACATCTTACTACCAAAAACCCTCACATGCCAATTTTGGTTCCTTTTGCTTGATTAGTTCTCGAGTTATGAGGAAATCTGTATACTATTTGTATGGGAGCCCCCCTCCAAAAGAGGGGAGGGGTCTCAATTTACCTTAGAAAAAAATCTTGCCTTCTGAATCCTCTACATTCCAAATTTGGTTCCATTTGCTTGATTAGTTCTCGAGTTTTGAGGAATTTTGTGTTTCATTTGTATAGAAGCCCCCCCTCTTACGCTCCCCTTAAAATTGCTCTCTCACCCCCTTTAAAAGTGTTGGTCATTTTATCTATCCAACGACATATAAATTGTTCAGTTTCGTTCAGTAGTTTAGTAGTTATTAGCATTTGAAATCTTTCATTCAAACGTTACACTTCTATTTTCGTTTTCACAAAGTGCTACCCAGTCCCAGTATAGTAAACAAAGACGTAGTCCCACGTCAAAAAGGTACCGGCTAGGAGAGTAACTAAAAAGAACTCAAATATGAGTTTTTTTTTTTTGATAGGCGGGTGACAAAGAGTTAGTCTCTCTCTTTGTACCTTGGCGCGAGAAACAGAAAGGGTATAATAAAAGAATAAAAAAAACTTACCAAGCTAAATAAACAAAATCAATTATGAAGAAGATAAATAAATCAAATAAGCAATTAAATCAAATAGACTTCTTGAAATAGTTGTAAGTATCAGCAGTAGTCGAAAAAAAACTGGGTCTTTAAGTGATTATGAAAAGTCTTTAAAACTAGGAGCAGACAAAATACTAAAAATAAAAATTATGAAAATGAATGAATATTACCAATAGGAAGTGACTATAAAAATGTATGAATATTTTCCCCGTCGGAGCCAGGAACCCGGAGGTGAACGCACGCCGCGCAAGGCGGTAGCCATCATAGCCCATAGCAAGGCGGGCTTTTTATCCGAAAGAAGCTGTAGTAAGTGGTCGAAGGGCAAAACAACGAGTCAGGGAACGATTCGCAGGCGGAGGAGACAAAGACGAGGAATCAAACACATTAGATGAGATACCCATGGAATCAGCAGTAGACGTAGCGGCGACGGAAGTCAAGCGGTTCAATTCGACCTCAGCAAATAAGCCGAACACCGCGAGGAAAGGTCCAAATAAGCAATACCCATGCACGAAGAGCGCGCACGGCTAGCGCGAGCAGCAGATAACCAAACAGCAAATAAACCAACAATCCATCATCACCACGCGGGCGCGTGGACGGCAGAATTTAAAATCATTTTTCGAGAATCCGTGACAGCCACAGTCTAAAGGCGAGTCGACGGCAAAAATCCAAAAACAGAACGTAAAGTTAAAATCGCGACACTCCAAAGCACCATAGAGTCGGTTCGCGTGGAAAAATACAAGCAGAGCATTTTTCATGCTATAACACTTGCATGACGGAAAGCATAAACCCGCTCATGCCATCCTTCATACATACGAATATGCGGAGAGGCGACACCCTGAGCTGACGACGACGTACGGTACATAAACCCGTCCAAATAAACAGCTGATAGAACCGAAATACCGTTAAACATTTTTGGAGTAGGTTCTGGACACCAGCGACCAAGTTATTTTCGCTGATGCAACAAGAAAACGTATACCATATGACTGCACAGTGGAGCAGTAGGTCAGGGTTGCACAGCCAAGGCAACCTGACTCCCTGATGAGGACCCGAAGCAATTGACGAAGTACGACGAGGGGACATGAGAGGCGAAGAAGCACGACGACCACAGCGAGGTAGAATTGTTTTGACTCCGCGATTTGCCCCGACACCACTATACTACGGTACGAGCATTTAATCACGGGAGCGAAACTTAACCAGCAACGATTTGATGAAGCGAAAGACGAGACGAGGAAGACACCAGAAGCCATCCAATATGGTTTCGAAATAGTGGAAAATATTATAGTACGCAAACGTTATTCAGTTTTTCTATGACATTATTATATTCTATTTTTTTTCTATAACATTATAACATAATAACATTATGAGATAGGAACCCGGTACCATTACTAGATTAAATTGATGAATGGGGCTAAATTGGCCATAAGAGGCTTTAGCACTTATCAAAGAGAAAACAATCAAGGACAAGTCGAATATATATACATAATTGAAAACCATAGCATACTGTTTCCACCTGACGTAGAGCTCCTCCACCGCGCAGAATTTAATCTTATCTGAATATGCCCGTTTTACTTACCGAATTGCTGCGCCTCTCCTGCAGAGACACACAGCAAGCTTCTGAGAGTGGGGTAGTGAACCGACCCTCATTTCCCGCTGTAACACTACATTTACGCATTTCCATCTGGCCGAACCCGGATGAATCAACCCCGGTCGGCTAAGAACATAAATGCCGCATTTTATCCGATTACCCGCGCCGGTCAGTGACTCGATCGAGCGACGGCGCCGGTAGGGCAAAATACTTCGATGAAAAACAGCGCGTTTTGCACCATTCTAAGTTAATGAACGCGCAAGTTTCTTAACCTGTCGCAACGAACAGTTCCCAAAACAAATGCGGAGTTGCGCGAAGTATTGCAGTTTTGCCGACTAAGGCAAACAACGAAGCGCGGAACTGTTCGTTGACAAAAAAAAAACAAAGTTCCCGCGCGAGGGGCTAAAATGTATGCGCGAGAGGGAAGCTCAACGGACAGCGTGAGGTCTGCCGCTAGGCAGAATAGGACGGAACTACCTCGAGGAGGAGGAGTTTCCTT
The DNA here is from genome assembly GCF_943734655.1 of Sabethes cyaneus. Taxonomy (NCBI): domain Eukaryota; kingdom Metazoa; phylum Arthropoda; class Insecta; order Diptera; family Culicidae; genus Sabethes; species Sabethes cyaneus. The sequence goes on along the minus strand of NC_071354.1, from coordinate 109,583,480 downwards.
AAGGAAAATAGTCTTTAGCAAGTAAGAATTAACTTTGTGGTTTTTAAATAAAGCAATTCGGATTTGACACGCCGACCCGTCTGGTCGGTAGTGCGATTAATTACCGTCTTTTTAGTTTTTATACCCTACAGCAGTTTTAAGGAGAGCATAAGGAGGGGGGCTCCTATACAAATGAAACACAAATTACCCCAAAATTCGGGAACTAATCAAGAAAAAGGAACCAAATTTGGCATGTGGTGGTTTCAAAAGGCAGAACTTTGAAGTAGGACTACTTCTTTGATTTCTATATTGGGGTGCACTTTAGAAAAACGGAAAGGGACATGTAACGAAAAGTGGTTATAGTTTGCACGCTTATAACTCAGTCATCTCTCAATAGATTCTAGAGATATTGGTATCAATCGATTATAAGAATCCATTACAATACGGTAGATTATATGTTTCCCTCACAAACTTTTAAATAATTGAAAAATGTTAGCCATTGTCTCTAAAAATCAATACTCTGTGATTGGTCGGAATGAGTAATGCTGATTTGCCGTAGTGATAATGATGTTTCCATACCACAAGCAGTATGGTTGTATACAACCGTACTTAAATTTACACTAATTCCAGTTTCTACACTTGCATTTAATGATTCTCGTTACATTTTTCCTTTATTTTTATAAAAAAAAGTGACAGGTCGAAGATTCTTTACGACGTTCAGACTTATACTAATTTGATATATAAAGCTTAGTCGAATTGAATGTGCATTTGTAGTCCTACGTCCCTCGTTCGTGCCCCTAGGCACAGACCTTCATACTTTTTAAATAGGTTTTAATATTTTTTGAAACGATGGTTCTACAATTGATGAAGGGACGGTAAGGGAAAGTAATGAAGGATTTGTTTGGGAATGGAGGGGAAGAGTGGAAAGGAAGTCGGATTCGGGCTTGACGCTTTTACCAGGTGTCGGGTTCGGGTTTGACCAAAAAAAAAATTCGGGTTCGGGGCGGGTTCGGGTTCAGCAAAAAAAATAAGTCCGGGTTTCGGGTTTGGGTAATGAGAAATCGAACCATCTCCACATTCAGTTCTTGTAAAAGTATTATTTTAACATAATAAAATAAGCAGTACTTTAATGATATTTAGTATGGCTTAGATATCAGCTACACTGGACTGGTTGCTTTTTAGACGCTTTAGTGTTTTCAGACTTAGATCGAGTTTAGACCAAAAGTTATATATTCCAGAATTCGTTAGTTGGATCATGTCATAACTGCACTGATAATAAAACTTGGTTTATAGTACGAAAACGAGCGTTTGCTGTACGAATTCTTTCGTTGTTTTCTACCACGAACTAGATTCGTAAAATCAATCCTGAATGTTTTGTACATAGTAACAAAGCTATATTCGTATGAATCATTGCATTTTACAAAATGGTTTGTGGATTTTACGAATGCACGAAAAGGCTGTCGATAAAAATAATACTAGATTTCACTATTTTCCGATAGGTGTCAGTATGCTACATTACCGACACCTATCGAAAAATAGCGAAATCTTTATTATCTCTGAAAAAAGCTGATTTTATCGGGAATCGAACTGAGCTCGTTTTGTCATACTTCTTTACGAACAGCCGACGACGCCGCAAACCACAGAACCACAGCTACTGCGTACCAAGACGGACATAATTGCACAAGTCTATTTTCTCTTCATACAATCTTCGCATCCCGTTTTCGTCGATAATGATGCCAGACAACAACCGTGCATCAAATGGGTCTTGATGCAAGACAGCTACGAATGTGCTCTCGTAAAAAATACGAACCATTCGTAATAGCAACATTTGCGGTAAACAATAAGCCTACGAAAGTTTTTAAATGGTATGAAATTATTTGTACCAGCTACGAATAAAGTTTTACGAATATTTTTTCAAACAAAATACGAAATTATATTCTCAGTGTGCGCCCAAACTAGTGATTGGGTGGACTGACAGAAGACTAGAATTGTCTGCTATCATAAATTATTGGTTTCTATTCCGATTTCCAAAAAGTTTCGTACCTCGGAATAGTTGTAAGTTTAGCTGTCTTTAACACTAAATATACCGTGAAGCAGAGCTGCCACAAATACAGATATTTGTGCATGCATAAATTTGGGACCCATCTATTATTTCACTTGCTGTGATTTCTGGCTCTACTAATGTTCCTGAATTTTAAAGTACTTCATAAACTATTTATGTTATTTAAAAGATTAGATCGAGAAAATAAAATAATCCGGAGAAAATGGTAGGGTCCCAAATTTATGCATGCACAAATATCTGTATTTATGGCAGCGCTGCCGAGAAGGGGTCATTACACCCATTACTTTTTTAGTTCATTTTCACGACATTATAACACAATTCTCCTTTTATTAGAAAATATATTTAAAACATAATACAAAGTTTGGTCCTCTACTATTTCTGTTTTTATCGAGAAAAATATTAACGCTAATCTATTGATAATCGCGGGATTTCCGGTCTTGTCGCGAAAAATATTCGTAGAGTGAAGTCGGTATGTTTAGTGTTAAAATCAATCCCTTTTGTGTTTGCTACCTTTAAACTAAGGTGCTGGTCCTTTAGACTAAGAACTAGCTTTCGGTTATTAGATACCGGTATAACATAATGAAACAAGATCCAAGCATTTCAAAATAATTTCTCATTTTTTGAAAATAATTTCAATTTTTCTTTTCCCTTTTTACATGTTTCATAGAAAACTTAAGAGATATACCCGCGAAAAGTAAAAGAAACGATTCTAGTGTATACTTTAATTTTTTTGAATTTTCAATTCAGTTCCAAAAGAAATAGAAGGGTGAAAAAAACCTAAAATTTCAAATGAATTTTAGAGTTCGAACGTTATAGAGAATACGAAAAGAAAACTGCCGAGATTTAAATCGAGGTGTGAGTTTTATGAAAATTAATATAAAATTCAAGATCAGAGCGGGATCAAATTTAACATAAAATAAAAATTCGGGTTCGGATCGGGTTTTGGTTTGGCTGAAAAAAAAATCAGGTTCGGGCTTAGCGAAAAAAATAAATCCGGGTTCGGGTCGGGTTCGGGTTTGAATGAAAATTAAATTTCGGGCCCGGGTCAGGTTCGGGCTTGGAAAATATGAAACCCGACCAACTCTAGTAGCTACGCTTAACAAGTTGTCTGTGACTCCTACATTTTATCCAATGCTGGAAGGTGCATGGGTCGAACCAAGCTATAATCTGAGATTATAACCGGATTTGAACCCACAACACCCACCAGGGCATGTGGCTCGTTGGTACCCGTGTACCTATGAACCACAGAGGCGCTGGACAAAAGGAGTCTGCACAAACCCCCTTATTAACGTAGCGACATGGGTTGGGCTATTTTTAGACACACATTTGTGCCTCTTGCTCCACCTACTGTAGAGACCACTGACCGAGAAGTTTAATCTAACTTTGTGTTTACTGGCGGGACGACGACACTATGCAGGCCCTTGCAACTTACAACGCTGTTCGTCTGCCAGCGTGCTAACCGCGGTTCTCAGCGCGGGGTTTCGGGGGAAGGCCCCGTTCCTGTGAAAATTGACCTTTGACAGACAGACAGAAATCCTTCTTTATAGGTATAGATTGCCGGACATCGGCATAACAGGTGTTTCGAGTCTTCTTTTTCTATGCCACAGAAGCGACATATATCATCTTGAAGTTTTCCCATTAGCTTCAGATGATAGCGGATCCGACATTGTCCTGTTATTAGACCAGTAGAGTAAGGAGAGGTAAAAGTGCGATGGGGGAAAAGTACGATTCAATGATTTATCGGCGGAGATTCCGAGTAAATTGACTACATTAGCATGGATGGGTGACTACTTTGACAGCTTGAATCTAACGTAGACTTTGGTTGCTTACGAAGCATAGTTGCTGAGTTATGAGCAAATGTTATTTTAGTGCGGTTTAGATGTAATTTTTCGTTTTACGGCAAACACGATATCAACAGGATGATATTACTTGTGGAAAATTTGTAGCTGTGTTTTACATCACTCACATATCTGATTTGAAAATACGGTGAAAAGAATTTACAAAATATATTTCGCTTTTCCAGAATTTAATCAAACCTCGTCAAGCGCCTAGCGGGTTAAAAGTTCAATTCACGAACGGGGTAAAAGTGCGATTCATGAACGAGGCAAAAATATATAGCATATTATATACAGCTTTAGGCACTATATTACAGATACTAGAAATGGAAGATCTGCAGAAAACTGTATGCTCTACAGATGTTGGCCGAAGGAAAACAATGTTTTTCCGCTGATGAAACAAAAAGCAAACGCTTGGAAAAGTTTCGTTCTGACGGAGGCTGCAATATACCAGCGCAAAATAGGAAAGGTGAAAATTGAGAATATTATTTACCGAAACATACCGCAGATTGATGATAATATGGTTTTGTTAGCTACTGCTGTGCTAATTTCATGGATTCGAGCTTCGGACTTTTGTCCCGAGGTATTCGTACTTTTGCCCCGCTAGTGGGGTAAAAGTGCGAATCGGAACTTGATCAGAAGAATGAAGAATTTATTTTGCATAACACTATTATTCCAGATGATTTATAGTTGAATGTGAAGATATTGAGTTACTGCATCACTACAAAATATATTTTGTTGTAGTCCTTCTTTATATCTCACGAAAATTGATGACAACTGCAAACATCGCACTTATGCCCCGCCCTACTCTATAGATGCTTAGATCTTTCTTTGAAAGCTCCAGTATTTTGCGAGTCATAGAAATGTTTGGAGAGATAAACCGTTTCGACTGTCTAACATTGAAAGTGTTATTCCAATTTGATTCCACTTTCGTACATTCACATGCCTTCAGCTCCATTTTTAAAGCAGAAGCAGATAGGCCGCAAAAGGGCTCAGGTTCTATAAATTGATGAGAAGATCCGAGTCTTGCAAGCGCATCAGTCCTTTCATTTCCATCAATTCCACAGTGACCTGGGACCCAATATAAGTTGACTTGGTTACGGCAAGATAATTTTTGGAGTGATTGAATACATTCCCAGACGTGTTTTGATGTGCATGTCGCCGACTTTAAAGCATTTAGAGCTGCTTGAAGCTTGACTATCGGACATGATGCATATATTTGAATGTCGATAGTTTCTGCGCAAGCACACAGTAGAACACTCTAGAATTGCTTGAATTTCAGCTTGGAACACAGTTGGCCATCTACCCATAGAAATTGACATGTCTATTCCTGGGCCAGTTACTCCTGCTCCCACTTGGTTGTCCATTTTTGAACCATCTGTGTAAAAAACCGTCGAGCCTTGGCGAAGATCGGGACCACCGTCTTCCCAGGAATCACGCCGCTCAAATACACGAAAAATTCGGTCAAAGTTGTATTTTTTTGCCATCCAGTCTTCATTATTGATTACCAGAGGATTAATACTAATAGTCTTTAGAATACTGAGATGACCTGTAAGATCACCATCAAAGAGGTTCATAGATCTTTTGATCCTCAGAGCACTCTTTTCAGCTTCTAATTGTATGAACTGATGCAGTGGAAGCATATAAAGTAAAGCATCCAATGCCTTCGACGGTGTACTTCGCATTGCACCTGTTATTGAGAGAGTGGCTAGCCTTTGAAGTCTTTCTAGCTTTTTCTGAGAAGCTTTCTCTTTTGTTTTTGGCCACCAGACCAACGAGGCATAGGTAATCCTGGGTTTCACAATAGCCGAATAGATCCACTGGATCATCTTCGGTTTCAGTCCCCATTGCTTACCAAAAGTTCTTTTTCATATCCATAGAGCATTTGTAGCTTTGTTTACAGCTTGCTCTAGATGTGTATTCCAATTGAGTTGTCTGTCAAGAAATACTCCAAGGTATTTGACAGTGTCTGAAATTTTCAAGAGTGTTCCTTTCAATCTTATGTTACTCCATGTAACTTTTTTTCTTCTCGTAAATGGTATGATAGTAGTTTTATTGGCATTAATGTTGAGGCCCTGCCTATCACACCATGATGAAATAAAATTCGAAGCAATTTGCATTCGGTCAGCGATGATAGAATCAAATTTCCCACGAACAATTACGACTATATCATCTGCGAAGCCAATTATTTCAAAGCCTAAGGCTGTCAACTGTTGAAGAAGATCATCAACTATTAAAGACCACAATAGAGGTGATATTACGCCTCCTTGTGGGCATCCTTTCATTGCTCTAACGCTAATGGATGTACTTCCAAGTTTTGCGGATATATCTCGTTTTGATAACATTTCGCCAATCCAGTGGATAACGGATACATCGAAATCACGTTTCATCATAGCCGCAATCATTGAACTATGAGATGAGTTATCAAATGCGCCTTCTATATCTAGGAAGGCTGCTAGTGATATTTCTTTCGCTTCAAAAGACTTTTCTAGTTTCTTTACAACCGTATGTAATGCTGTTACTGAAGATTTACCTTACCTTCTAGATATGCAAATTGATATTTGCTCAGAGGGTTTTTAACTAAACATGATGATTTTATATGCTCATCAAGTATTTTTTCCAATTTTCAGCAGAACAGACGAAAGGCTTATCGGCCTAAAGAACTTTGGTGAAGTCTTGTCCTTTTATTGGCCTTCGGGATAAAAGTGACCCGCACTTGTCGCCATGCTGCTGGAATATGGCCTAGTATCAGGCTGGACTGATAAAGGTTTATCAGAGTAGGTGTTAAAAACGCCTTGCCCTTCTGTAGTAGTACAGGAAAGATTCCATCCCTACCCGGTGATTTGAAGGGTTCAAAGGAGTCAATCGCCCATTCCACTTTGCTTCTCGTAAATTTTTTTTTTGGCCAAAGTGCATGCATCGTTCCTGTTTCTGTCTAGCCCAGTTATTTCATTCACTATTTCATGAATGTCTGTGCTGGTTTCAAGAGTTACAGTTCTCAATGCCGGTGTACTTTGGTCTTCGTATGAGTTAATGACTGAGTAGGGAAAATGTGCTTTCATCATTAGCTCTAATGTTTCTTTAGTAGATTTAGTAAAAGAGCCATCCTGTTTTTTCAAGGTACCTAACCCTTTTGAATGATCTTTAGAGAGGATTTTCTGTAATCTTGCTGTTGCTGGAGTATTTTCAATGTTCTCACATGTATGCCTCCAGTGTATCCTCTTTGATCTCCGTATTTCCATCTTATAGGCAGTGAGGGTTTGCTTATATGCTTCCCACTGTTGTGTCCGTTTGGCCTGGTTGAACAGTTTCCGGGTTTCCTTCCGAAATTTATCTAAGGTTCCACCAAGGTACATCTCTATTAGTAGAGCGTTCCTTTGTAGAATAGCTTTTATGATACGCTTGTAGGATCAGGCTTGAAAGTTACGTTGAGTTGTTTTCTAGCTCTTCATACGTTTTTGAGCAACCTTTCAAGCTATTGACTCCTACTTTGAGATTCAAATCATATTGCTTCCAGTTTGTTTTCCTAGGATCTCTTATAATTTCCTTCAGTTGTTGATTAGCTTCGTAATCAAATATAATTTGCTTGTGATCGGACAGGGATTCTTCGTCCGAAACATGCCAGTTCTTTATTCTATCAGTCACCGTTGGACTGCATAATGTCAGATCAAGAACCTCTTGTCTTATTCTATTTCCGAAAGTTGGTTTGTCCCCTTTATTACATATATTGATTTCATGCGATGATATAAAATCTAAAAGGTACTCACCTCTCTAGTTGGTATCTGTGCTGCTCCACACTGTATGATGCGCGTTTGCATCACATCCAATGATAAATGCCTTGTTATGTCTCTTACAATAAGAGACCAGATTTACAACCTCCACCGGAGGTCTCCTGGAAAATACGCTGATGCAATACAAATTTCAGTTGTGCCATGGGTCGTTGGCACCTCCATCATGATTGCTACGGTATCTTTTGTAATTAATTCTGTAATAGGAAAGAAATTTGCCCTTTCGTTTACCAAAATTGCAGCTCTGGGCGAGAGCTGGCTCTCAGCGTAAATCAACTTACATGAATTTGTAGGGATTCCTTGTATCCTACTTTTATTAGTCCATGGCTCCTGGATCAGTGCTACATCTAGTTTGCTTTCTGTGAATCTTCTCCAAAGTACAGCAGTTGCCCCTTTTGCATGATGAAGATTCACTTGAACAAATATTATATTTTTACTGAATTATTTTGTTTGCGTTGCCGCGTTGGTGTGGTAGACTTTGCTTCCCTACGTTAGCCCCGCGGTTGCCAATATTTGGATTAGCATAGAGATTTATTTCTCTATACTCCGGTGCTGATCCCTGATTTGCCAGTTCGACTTTTGTGGTACGAGCAGATTGCTCCGGGTTTAGCCCCGCATCTTGGACACCACTTGATCCTGGGATATCACTGATCATTTCAGTATCACCAGTTTCTTAGTGGGTCACAATGACGCTAGGGTTACTCCTGAGCGCTGACACCCCACTTAATTTTTTGTTTTCTTCGCCTGGCTTCGTTTCCATTAGATTTCTTTTGTGAAACTTTTTTCTGATTTGTGCATTTCCGAATTTGAAGTCGAGCACAAACTCACTGCTCTTGATTGAGTTCATAGAGACTCCATCGACAGTAAAAATTAGTTCCAAATGTTGATTTACGATGTTGCGTTGGAGTATTCTCCACGCATCAACCGCTAATCCATCATTCTGGCTCTCTAGAAGTGTAAGAATTCTCTCATTACTGTCTTCTGCACTCCATGGGAAGAACCCAATCAGTATTTCTGGACGAGGAATATCTTTCTCGTCTACTGCTACAAGTTCTGCTCCCTCCCAAGGTTTAAGGGACGGAACGATAGTTTTTAGCCAGGTTGCTGTTTCCTGGTTTTTGCAAAAGATCACAAGATAGCCCGATTTGAACGCACAGTGTCCAAACTTAGGTTTTAGAGTATCTTTTCTTTGCTTTTCTACTCTAATCAAAATTTTATTTTGCGTAGCTATTAATTGTTGTGTGGTGAGTTCCATGTTTGGATAGCTTCTTGGAAGAATACCTAACTTTACACCACTGACAACATCTCGGTATAATGGTTGCATCTTACCCTCAGTTCCTCTTGATTGCCCTGAGTGTCTAATCATATCGATGCGTTGCTGTACAGAAGTGGATGCTGAGGGAATGTTAGCTTTCCAATTCTGACGTCGTATTTTTTGTGGACGAGGATTACCACTAGTGTTTGACCCATTTAAGTCGGAATTCCTGGGACGTTTGGTTACGTCGGATTGTTCTTGTGGGGTTTCAGCCATTCGGAATGCCTCCTGCCGGCTGTACCCACTGTCGATTAGTCTTTTGAGACGCTTTTGGCCTGCTGCACTTAACCTTTTCCTTTTATCGTTAAGTGTGCCACAAGATTGCTCCATTGCATGTTTCTGGAGCTGTTTTGGCACTCTCGAGAATGGCGTTGATATTAATGTTACGTTGATGTCGTCGTCATCACCGTACTCATCTCTACCATCGTCCGCCTTTTCCGGAGTGTTTAAGATTGAAGATGAACAGGAACGAGCATCTTCGACAGAGTTGCTTTGTAGTTTCCGATCATCATCATCCGTTATCTGCTCGACGCTCATCGGTGACTCGCTCATCGTGGAAATCCGGAAAATTGGGTTTTACGCCAAGTGCGTTCTGGCCAACATAATTGGCTTCGCTTACAATTTGCTGTCTGATCTGTGTTGGAGATTGTTTGTGCATATACTACGCTAGTCAAATAGTTAGAGTCGCACAAATAAATCTTCAACACAAACGGGCAGCAAATTTGTATTTATGCGAAAAACTTTTTAATGGCTCTGTCACCATCGCATTGGTTCAGGAGCCATATTTTCGCAAGAGGTACTTTCATTCGACGGATATTGGAAACCAGAACTTTGCTGTTTTCAGCAAAACTGGTATGACAAATCCTCGTTTGATGCCCAGGGCATGCATATTGTTGCATAGGTCAATTAGTGCATGCCTTATCTCTGATATTTGTGCAGTCACAGTAGAACTCGTCGTGGATGATGTCCATAGGCGCTATGTCTACTGTTCTGCATACTTACCACACGATGAACCGTCTCCCAGCGACGATTTCAGAAATGTGGTGAGATACTGCCAATCTAATGGGCTTCCGCTCATTGTAGGCAGTGATGCCAATGCCCATCACATCATTTGGGGCAGCTCGGATATCAATCTGAAAGGCTCTAATTTGATGGAATATTTGAGTAGTACCAACCTTGGAATACTCAACATTGGCAATTGTCCAACTTTCATACGAGCTGGTAGAGAGGAAGTGTTAGATATAACACTCTGCTCTAACAGGATCAGTCATGAGTTGGCACAATGGCATGTTTCAAATGAGACACCAATATCTGATCATTGCTTCATATATTTTGATCATTTGAGTGCCTCCTTGAACGCTGCAACCTTTCGCAATCCGAGATTTTCTGACTGGGAACTCTTTGAGGAGGAACTGGCGACGAAATTTCAAGGATTCGAACCGACGATTGAGTCATCGATCGACTTGGATGTGGCTGTAGATGTCACAACATCTTTCATTGCGGAAGCTTTTGAAGTAGCTTGCCCGCTAAAAACTATTAAAACGACTAGAGGAACACCATGGTGGAACTCTCATCTCGCGGAACTAAAGAAACGATGCAGGAGAGCCTGAAACAGACGACGGAGGGATGGCGTGGAGCCTTTCAAGCAGGCCCGGAAAGCCTATGCAAAGGCTCTACGATCTTCAGCACGCACGAGCTGGCACAGGTTCTGTAGCAACGTTTCCAGTTTCGGGGAGGCAAGTCGACTTAATAAAATACTGTCAAAATCGAAAGATTATCAGGTTAATAACATTCGAAGTTCGAACGGTGAATACTGTTCGAATGACAATGAAATCCTGGAATGTCTCTTTTATAGTCACTTTCCGGGCTGTGTGGAACCTGAAGTTCGAAACGATCCAGAAATCGTTTTAGGTGGCTTAGACTCATGGGCTTTTGCTCGGAGACTTGTCACAACTGAAGCGATTGAGTGGGCCGTGAACAGCTTCTCTCCATACAAATCTCCTGGAACAGATGGAATATACCCTATTCTACTGCAAAAAGGATTCAAGTACTTCAAACACATTCTGAGAAGGATGTTTGTGTGTAGTATTGCTATTGGGTACATCCCAACTCAATGGCGTGAAATAACCATTAAGTTTATTCCTAAAGGTGGACGCGCGACATACGAGCAAGCAAAAAGTTTTAGACCAATCAGTCTAACGTCTTTCTTGCTTAAATCACTTGAACGGATTATTGATCACCACATCCGCAAAACAAGCTTAGTAGAAGTTCCTCTTCATTCGGCACAACATGCTTATCAAAGTGGCAAGTCTACAACCACTTTATTACATGATGTGGTGGATAAAATTGAGGTTGCTTTTTCACAAAAGGAATCTTGCTTAGGAACTTTTTTGGATATTGAAGGCGCCTTTGATAACGTATCTTTCGCTTCCATTTTGGAGGCTGCTCGTTATCATAATGTGCCTTCAATAATCATAAAGTGGATAGAACAAATGCTTAGTAACCGATTGCTTTTTTTGTCCTTACGGCAAGCAAGCATTTGGAAGCAAAGTGTTTGTGGATGTCCACAAGGTGGCGTTCTCTCGCCTCTTTTATGGAACCTTGTGGCGGATGGCCTATTGAGGAAACTCAATGGTCTAGGCTATTCGTCATATGGTTTTGCGGATGACTATCTCATCCTAGTAGTTGGAAAGTGCATAAGCACATTATTTGACTTAATGCAGCAGGCACTACGCGTCGTGGAAACGTGGTGCCAAGAAACTGCACTTTCGGTAAACCCGAGCAAAACTTCTATCGTCTTATTTTCAAGACGTAGAAATACCAATGGAGCTCGCGCTCTGCGCTTTTACGATTCGGATGTTGATGTTGGGAACGAAGTGAAGTACGTGAGGTTGATTCTCAACTCCAAGCTTGACTGGTCCACAAATATTGATTTCCGAATTAAAAAAGCGTGCATGGCCTTTGAGCAATGTAGACGAGCAATTTGCAACTCTTGGGGGCTTAAACCCAAATACATACACTGATTATACACGGTCGTTGTCAGACCAATACTGGCGTATGGTTGTCTTGTATGGTGGCAGAGAGGGGAAGTTGTGACTGTCCAGACAAAGCTAAACCATCTTCAAAGGATGTGTTTAATGGCAATGTCTGGTGCGTTTACTACAACTCCTACTGCCGCCCTAGAAGCTATTTTCAATATTAAACCTCTACACTTCCACCTGAAGCTAGAGGCACTAATATGTGCTTATCGACTACACGCGATTGGCCTTTGGCAGTCTGTGGACGGTTCTACTGGTCATACTCGATTGTGGTCGCAAATTGTTGCTGAGGACAAGTTTGCCCTTGCTCCTAGTGATGTAACGCTCATGCGTACTTTCCCGTATAGGACTTTCTCAAGTGACTTTCCTCCTAGAGAGGATTGGATGTCAGGCTACATGGAAAGAAAAATTTCCGACTATGTGGTCTGTTATACCGATGGTTCCTTGTACGAAGGTCGCGCGGGTGCTGGTGTTTACTGCCATGAGCTGGAATTGGAGGAGTCCTATTCGTTGGGTAGTTACTGCCGTAGTTACTGTTACCGTTTTTCAAGCTGAAATCTTTGCAATTGTGTGCGGAGCTCAGTTTGCACTTCAGAAAGAACTGATAGGCAAGATTATCTACTTCTGTTCTGACAGTCAAGCCGCTATAAAAGCCCTTTGTGCGGCTAATTCTAAATCTAAAACAGCCATCGCCTGCCACACCCAATTAGAAGAACTAAGCATTCTAAATGCCGTTCATCTGGTTTGGGTTCCTGGCCATTCTGGTATAACCGGAAATGAATGGGCTGATGAACTAGCAAGATCTGGAGCAGAAAAGTCGGTTTTCGGACCGGAACCTGCTTTACCAATTGCGGCATGTTGGATAAAACAAAAGATTCGATCTTGGTTTTCATCTGAACATGTACGTTATTGGGAAAATCTTGAAACTTGTCGTCAAACGAAAAGTTTCATTGTTAAGCCTTGTGAGAAGGTTGCGAAATTTCTTTTGCAACACTCAAAGGTAAATTGCAGTATTCTTGTCAGATCACTGACTGGTCACTGCAGACTAAATTATCATATGGCTACGATTCAGCGAGCTGAATCGTTTCATTGTAATTTATGTGAATCCGACTACGGTACACCATATCACGCAATTTGCAACTGTCCTGCAGTAGCACAATTGCGTCATAGGATCTTTGGGCCCTACGTCTTAAATGAATCGGATTTTAGGAAACTAATATTACGAGACATTTTGATGTTTCTTACCGAAAGCGGTATTGAGCTATAAGCTCTTATTTATCATGAGTATACCCCTCAGGGGATGTACTTTTGATAAGTTAACTACCAAGGATTGCAGTATCCCCTCGGGAGTACAAAAATCTCTCGGTATATATATGTTTGTGTTTGTCCAAATTCCTCATCCACCCCTTCCTATTCCTCCTGTTTTCCTTCCCGTCCTAATCAGGTAAATGATGACACGGGCAAGATGGGCAAGGCACAAATCTTCCACATGATAGTGAGGAACGTGCTGCTCGAGCCAAAGATGCTGATACCTGATACCTGATACGTCGGATTGTTCTTGTGGGGTTTGAGCCATTCGGAATGCCTCCTGCCGGCTGTACCCACTATCGATTAGTCTCTTGAGACGCTTTTGGCCTGCTCCACTTAACCTTTTCCTTTTATCGTTAAGTGTGCCGCAAGATTGCTCCATTGCATATTTCTGGAGCTGTTTTGGCACTCTCGAGAATGGCGTTGATATTAATGTTACGTTGATGTCGTCGTCATCACCGTACTCATCTCTACCATCGTCCGCCTTTTCCGGAGTGTTTAAGATTGAAGATGAACAGGAACGAGCATCTTCGACAGAGTTGCTTTGTAGTTTCAGATCATCATCATCCGTTATCTGCTCAACGCTCATCCGTGACTCGCTCATCGTGGAAATCCGGAAAATTGGTATTGTAGTATGGTTTAACTATAAGTCGCACAAAAGTATATATGTAACTGTTTTATTGACTGTTGTGTTGTTTTCCTTTATTAATATCGCGAAAGCATGAAATGACATTTTGTTGAAGATTTGTATTATCTATACCTATAAAGAAGGATTTCTGTCTGTCTGTCTGTCTGTCTGTCTGTCTGTCCGTATGTTCCTTATAGAATCGAAAACTACTGAACCAATCGGCATGAAAATATGCATATAGAGGTTTTTTGGGGCCAGGAAAGGTTTTAGTGATGGTTAGAAACCCCTCCCCCCACTAAGAGGGAGGGCTCCCATACAAATGAAACACAAATTTCTGCATAACTCGACAACTAATCAAGCAAATAGAACAAAATTTGGCATGTGGGTGTTTTCGGTGACCAGAATTTATTCTATGGTAAATTGAGACCCCTCCCCTCTTTATAAGGGGAATTATAACTCCTCTCCTCCTTAAAAGGGGGGGCTTCCATACAAATTTCCTCATAACTCGAGAACTAATCAAGCAAATGGAACCAAATTTGGCATGTGAAGGTTTTCGAGGGCAAGAATATTTTCTATAGTAAATTAGGACCCCTCCCCACTTTAAGAGGGGGGGCTCCTGTACCAAAGAAACACAATTTTCCTCATACCTCAAGAAGTAATTAAGCAAATGGAACCAAATTTGGCATGTGGGTGTTTTTGGAGACAAAAATTTTTTCTATGATGAATTGGGACCCCTCCCCGTTTTAGGAGGGGGGGATCCTATACACATGAAACACAAATTTCCTCATAACTGAAGAACTAATCAAGCAAATGGAACAAAATTTGGCATGTGAAAGTTTTCGAGGGCAAGAATATTTTCTATGGTGAATGAGGACCCCTCCCAACTTTGAGAGGGGGGGCTCCTATACAAACGAAGTGTGGTGGACGCTCATGATTGAAATGGTTCAGCGCGACGCGGATCGGTTATGCTGTATAAGCGTAAACGGACTGTACCGCGTCGAACGGTGACAATTATACGCTGACACAGCGCATAGCGTAAAACGTACGACACATAGCATAGGAAGAAATATTTCAGTACAATATAGTCGAGAACGACACGTTACGAGGACCACATCTAGTATTCTTACTCCAAACCGAACCGCCATATCCCAAGAATATTGCATGGCGATCCTCGCCAGTATGCAGTGAAAGCGAGTTTCGATACGGTTAAATTTTCTGATTCACGCGTTGGAGATGCCCAAGTAAAAAAAAAAAAAAAAGTGGTCGAGTTTTATTCCGGAAGTTATAGTTTCAGAAATTGTGCAATGAAAAACGTCCTTGTTGGTTGCAAAGCGAAAAAGCACGCTTCGAACAGTGTTCTGGAAGAGACCACGTAATACGTGAATCGTAGAGTGAAAAAAAAAAAAAAAAAATTACAATGGGATGGTTTAGTGCGGATGAAATCATCGCACCGGCCGCATCAAATAGCGTCATTGAACAGAACCATACCGCACAAACAATTGCACTGTGCGTGATAGCAGCGTTGGCTGTAGGATACATTGTAGTGCGGATAGTAGCAAAACTGCACCGCCAACAGACAGAAAGTGTCGCCCAAAGAGCTATTAGTATGGCAAATTTGCCAAACGTGTAAGAAACTACCAAATGTTGTGATTCAAAATAAAAACAATTAAAACAATAAACAATTGCTTTAAAAAACAAACGTATAAAAAAAAAAAAAAAAAAAAAAGTGTAGTGCTGTCCCAAGTAGCTTCCACGTTGCATTCGTACATCGACATACATTCTACGGATAAAAGTGCTGATTCAGTTGTACAACTGGAAATGATTTCAATCAACCAGACGATGACTGCGAGAGAAAATTTCGTTCGATGATTCCAGCTTCGGATGGATGGAAAATTTCACACTAGCGAGATATGGGAAATTTCGGCTGCTGCGGGGAAAAAATGTCAAATGTGATGACCATAGAACATCTCAAATATAACCAGAGAAATAATTGGGAAGTATCCATTAGTAAAAAAAGAAGAATATAAATTACTTTACAAAAAAAAAAAAAAAAAATTTTTGTTTTAGGCACTATCACTGGAATGGAAGAATTTTTCAAAGCAGGAGATGCGTTAGGGAAATTACATGCTAATTTAAAAAAACATGCCAATTATAAACCAGGCACTAAGGTAAGGAAAATAAAGGAAATCCAAACCATATTAGAAGAGCTAAAAAGGGCCGTAAACAAATGTAAAGCAATAGAGACTAAAGCCCAATTTAAAAGAAGATATCTACAACTGAAGTCTGTTGCTAGGCAGTGCTATAAGCTGCTTGGCTCAGTACCTGCTAACCTAGACGACACCTTAGCCCCTGAAGGCACTAAAGGGGGTGAGGGTGAAAATTCGAAAATACAAGATAACGAAGAAGACTCAGAGGAATCAAACGACGACGAGGAAGTTCTTCAAGAAGAATTTTCAGACTTCGAAGAAGAAGAACGCTACGAAATGGCGACCAAACTAGACCTTAGCTTGGCCATGAAGGTAGTCGACAGATATAATGGCGAACCATCGAAACTGTCCATATTTATTGAAACCGTCGAATTGCTGGAGGAATACTCCAACGGAGTTCCACCAGCAGACGTCCTGAAATTTTTAAAAACAAGACTAGTAGGCGCAGCCCACGGGGCAATCGATAATGCCCGAACAACCGCCGAGGCGTTTGATGCACTGAAAAGAAAATTTTCGGTGAAGATTACACCGAGAGCGGTGGAAAAGGAGATGGCATTGAAAAAACAACATTCTAAACAAATCGCAGAGTTCGGCGCGGACATAGAAAACCTGTCCGCTAAATTGGCAGCCGCACACGTTTCAATGGGAACTTTCCCAAGTGAGGCGGCAGCCCTAAATATTGTCGAACCTGTAGCGGTTCAGGCATTTGTCGAGGGATTGAAAGATCCCTCAACACAATTTTTCGTAAAAGCACGGAATCCGACATCGCTAAATAAAGCGATATCGGATGCGTTGGAGTGCCAAAGTACTCCAAAAACTGAAAATAGTTTAGAAAATATGATGGCACTATGGTGCACATCAGGAAGAACGCCCTATAGGGGCAACGATCGAAATAATTGGAGAAGCCGAGGAAGCTCTAGAGGTCGTGGTGGTTACCGAGGAAACACTAGGTACCGTGGTAGGGGTACACAACACAATAACAACTATGGTTATAACAATAACCACCAAACCAACCAAACCTACCGAGGAAATAACAGTCGCGGGAGGAACAACGGACATGTGGCACATATGGCCGAACCTCAGCAACGACAACAACAGCAACAACAAACACAACAACAGCAACAACAACAACCTGTAGAAGAGGCACATTTAATCGATCTTTTTCGTTAATTTTAGTGCGAAGAAGGCTCTCAGAGCAAAATTTAAATTATTTGGCAGAGTAATAGAACTCATAATTGACAGTGGAGCATCTTGTTGTATTCTGGACAAAAGATGTCTTCCCGAATTTATCAATATCAATAATTCACACACATTAGAAATCAGTGGTGTAAACGGAGTAACCCGTACTCTGGGATCCGTTGACACTTTTGTGGGGTACAAGTCTGTGGAATATCCCATTAAATTTAATATTATAGAGAGCTTGCCGGATGCAGTTAACGGCTTGATTGGCACAGATTTTTTGAGAGAATTTGGAGCCATTGTTGATTTTGTGGGTATGGAGATGAGATTGCAACAACCAAAAACTGAAACATGCTACATTATACCGGCTCGTACTGAGGTGGTAAGGTACGTTGATACCGGTGTGACGGGTACTTGTGTGGTACTACAACAAGAAATAATGCCACATGTTTTCATAGCAAATTCAATATCAGTTCCAAAAGAAGGGAAATTACCCGTAAGAATTATTAATATAGCAAATAAGGAAATTTGCATTGAAACAAAAAATATTGAAACAAAGGATCTAAGGGATTACAATGTGGTAGGAAAAATTAAACTGCCAAAATACGATACTAATAGAGCAAGTAAACTTTTAAATGAGTTGAACTTGAAACATTTGACAAAACAAGATCAGGCAGAGATGCAGAGGCTATGCTTAAAATACGCTGATGTGTTTTGCTTGAAAGACGATAAATTAACAGTAACGGATAAGTACACATCCAGTATTAAAATAAAGGATGGCACAACTCCAATATTTTCTAAACAATATCGCCTTCCCCTGGCGCAAAAAAGGGAAATAAATGACCAGATTGATAGGATGATGTCAGATGGAGTCATTGAAAAGACTAGTTCCGAATGGAATAGCCCAATTTTACTAGTGCCAAAAAAGTCGGCGAATGACAAAAAGAAATGGAGGTTGGTTGTTGATTATCGGAAACTTAACAATGTTCTTGAGAACGATACATTTCCACTCCCAAATATAGAGGAGGTCATAGACTCATTGGCAGGAGCGAAGTACTTTTCGCATTTAGACTTGTCCCAAGGGTACTACCAATGCAATTTGAAGCAAGAGGATAGGCCACTAACAGCTTTCTCGACGTCGTCTGGACAATATCAGATGACAAGGCTTCCAATGGGACTAAAAATAAGCCCAGCATCATTTTCAAGACTAATGACCATAGCGATGGCAGGTCTTAATGGAGAGAAGTGTTTAGTATATTTGGATGATCTCATCATATTTGGTAGAAATCTAGAAGAGCATAACAAAAATCTCTCGAACGTTTTCCGAAGATTGCGAGAGGTAAATTTAAAACTAAACCCCGAAAAATGCAATTTTTTGCAAGAAAATTTAGTATACCTGGGACATTACATATCTGCTGAAGGCATCAGGCCTGATCCTGCTAAAATCGAAGCAGTGAAAAAATGGCCGATCCCTTCCACTGCGGATGAAGTCAAGCGATTCGTTGCTTTCGCAAATTACTATCGGAAGCACATAAAAGACTTTGCTAGGCTTTGCACACCGTTAAACAAGTTGACCAGAAAGGGTGTAAAGTTTGAATGGAGTAGCGAATGCCACAACTCATTCGAGAATTTAAAACAATGTTTTATAAATCCACCAGTACTGGATTACCCGGATCTAACGGAGACCAACAAATTCAACTTACATACGGATGCGTCTGGATATGCGATTGGTGCTGTGCTATCTAATAGCAACGGCAAACCGGTTGCATATGCCAGCAAGACTCTGAATAAAGCCGAATCAAATTACAGTACGATAGAAAAGGAGTTATTGGCTATGGTGTGGGCTATCAAGCATTTTCGACCATACCTGTATGGAAGAAGATTTGAAGTCTACAGTGACCATAGACCATTAGTTTACCTTTTTACTTTAGCTGACCCCTCCAGCAGATTAACAAAATTCAGGTTAGCTTTAGAAGAATATGATTTTGAAGTAACTTTCAGGAAAGGAAGCGAGAATGTGATAGCGGACGCGTTGTCACGCATTTCGATTCAAGACCTGAAAACACTTCATGGAAAAACTGTTCTAGTCGTTACCAGAGCTTCGAAACTTAAAGGCGAAAAAGCGAATGACGATAGGACTGATCAACCTTCGTCTAAACAAGACAAATACGTTAAAATGGTAATGAAAGATAACATAAAAAGCATGCAAATCTCCACAGATGTAATTGAAATTCCCCTCAAAAGGACACAAATTGACCTACGGGCAATGTTGTCGAAGGTGGCGGAATATTCAAAAATTAATAATATAAAATATATAATCATCAAAAATAATAAGGAGACATATGACGTCATTAAAAAATATGAAGAACTACAGATATATGGTCGACCATCATCAGTAAAAACATTACCAATTTTAATAAAAATCGGAGAGCAAATAGAAGAAGTAACAGACGAAAGGTCAAAGCTTTTAATACTAAACGACTACCATATATTACCGACAGCGGGACATGCGGGTATTAGACGCACACTTGCAACTATAAGCAAAAGATATTTTTGGAAAAACATGAAATGCGATGTAGAGAATTTCATTAAAAAATGCAAGCAATGCCAGATATCAAAAGTTGGAAGATGCGGAAAAACTCCAATGATCATTACGACAACAGCAAGCACAGCATTTGAAAAAATCTACGTAGATTTGGTTGGTCCTTTGATACCTACCAATGGATACGAATATATACTAACAACGCAATGCGAGTTAACAAAATTTATAACCGCAACACCGATACCTAACAAGTCAACAGAGACAGTAGCTAAAGCATTCGTGGAGCATGTTATTTTAAAATATGGTGTTCCACAACGAATTGCGTCGGATAGAGGAACAGAGTTTATGTCGAGTTTGTTTACATCCATTGCCAAATTATTGAATATTCAAAAACTAAATTCTACAGCTTACCATCATGAAACTATAGGTTCTTTGGAGAACACACACAAATGTTTAGGAAACTTTTTACGCATCTATTGTAACGAAAAATTATTTTCTTGGGTACATTGGATACCATTTTACACATTCGCATATAACAATACCGTTCACACTAACACTGGATACACACCTTTTTATTTAGTATTCGGAAAAAATAGTAACATGCCTTCAAATTTAACAAATGATAATCCAGTGCCTATTTATGACATAGACAACTATAGCAAGCAATTGACGTTAAAGTTACAAGTATGCCATCAAGAAATAAGAGAAAACCTTCTTTCTAGCAAGATGAAAAGAACAATGAAAAATAACTTAAACATTGTACCAAAATGTTATAACAAAGATGACTTAGTCCTAATTAAAAATGAAATAGGTAAAAAATTGGACAATAAATTTATAGGTCCATACAGAGTAGTAGAGGACATAGACTCAAATATAAGGGTAGAGATCAATGGTAAAGAGGATATAATACATAAAAATAGAATAAAAAGTTATAAGGAATGAAAATAATAATACATATAATTTGAAACAATAGGACGTGTGGTGGACGATTGTTTCATAATGAGTTCTTTCAAATTACATGGGAATAATACGCATTATATAAATCCTAGTTCATATTTCCTTGTTTAGTTTAAAAATTCTTAACTATAGATAACAATTTTTAAAAAAATGTAAATAGGGCGTGTGGTGGACGCTCATGATTGAAATGGTTCAGCGCGACGCGGATCGGTTATGCTGTATAAGCGTAAACGGACTGTACCGCGTCGAACGGTGACAATTATACGCTGACACAGCGCATAGCGTAAAACGTACGACACATAGCATAGGAAGAAATATTTCAGTACAATATAGTCGAGAACGACACGTTACGAGGACCACATCTAGTATTCTTACTCCAAACCGAACCGCCATATCCCAAGAATATTGCAGAAGTACAAATTTCCTCATAACTCGAGAAATAATCAAGCAAATGGAACCAAATTTGACACGTGGGTGTTTTGGGAGACAAAAATTTTTTCTATGATGAATTGGGACCCCTCCTCACTTTAGGAGGGGGGGCTCCTATACAAATGAAATACAAATTTTCTCATAACTCGAGAGCTAATCAAGCAAATGAAACCAAATTTGGCATGTGAAAGTTTTCGAGGGCAAGAATATTTTCTATGGTAAATTAGGACCCCTCCCAACTTTAAGAGGGGGGGCTCCTATACAAACGAAATACAAATTTCCTCATAACTCGAGAACTAATCAAGCAAATGGAACCAAATTTGGCATGTGGGTGTTTTTGGAGACAAAAATTTTTTCTATGATGAATTGGGACCCCTACCCACTTTAGGAGGGGGGCTCCTATACAAATGAAATTCAAATTTCCTCATAACTCGAGAACTAATCATGCAAATAGAACCAAATTTGGCATGTGGAGGTTTCTGGAGGCAAAAATATTTTCTATGATGTATTAGGACCCCTCCCAACTTTAAGAGGGGGTGCTTCTACACAAATGAAATACAAATTTCCTCACAATTCGAGAACTAATCAAGCAAATGGAACCATATTTGGCATGTGGATGTTTTTGGAGGCAACCATTTTTTCTATGATGAATTAGGACCCCTTACCTTTTTAAGAGGGGGGGCTCTCATACAAACGAAATACAAATTTCCTCATAACTCTAGAACTAATGAAGCAAATGGAACCAAATTTGACATGTAAGTGGTTTTGGACGCAAGATTTTTTCTTATGGTGAATTGAGACCCCTCTCTTCTTTAGAAAGCGAGTTATGGCCCATCTCCCCTTTAAGAGGGTGGGCTTCCATACAAATGAATTGCAAATTTTCTCTTATCTCGAGAACTAATCAATCAAATGGAACCAAATTTGGCATGTGGGAGTTTAAGATGGCAGAAATTTTTTCTATAGTGAATTACGACCCCTTCCCCTTTTAAGAGGGGAGCTCCCATATAAATGAAATTCAAATTTCCTTATAACTTGAGAACTAATCAAGCAAATGGAACCAAATTTGGCATGTGGGAGATTTTGGAGTCTTGAATTTATTTTACGATAGTTAGGACCTCTCACCCCTGTGGTAGGGGGATATGGACTCTCATACAAATAATACAGAAATGTTTGCGAAACTCAAAAACTAATCGAACTCGAGAAATTCGAGACTCTCCCATAAAACATTAGTCCATACAAGACCACAAAAACTATCTATAGTAACACTAGATCATTCAGGACGAGACGGTCGCGAGTGTTGCCGGCGACCCGCCGTCGGAAGCGCCGCCCACTGCACAGTGGTTTGATTGCTCGGATTCGTGAACTTTTTTAATAACTCTTTTCATAGTGTTTTTTTCAATATGGCGTCTTCGAAAGAATTTCTGTATATCAATAGACGCAATGACTGGTGGTTAGTATTAGTTCGGAACTCAACCACAGGTGGCGCTGCAAAATGTAACTTTCTTATTTGACTATATAGAGCTATAGTATGTTCTAGAAAGTTTTAGATAATCTTATTATGAAGCTTTTTGCTGAAAACATTATTCCTCTAAGTATCACAGTTTTCGAGATATTAAGCGTCTTTCATGACGGACCCCCACAAATCGGGGTTTTCACTGTAGCTTCAAACCTATGTGATTTAGGGAAAAATAGTGTTCTGCAAACATTTGCATCTATTAAAATCACACACTTTTGCAGAAGAAAGTGAACACGTGTCTTCTATACAGAGCGAGTTACTGAACGATTTACGTAAAAATTAGCCATACTTCGTACTGCTATACAATAAAAACTTGGAAAAACTGGCGGCCGAGATATAATTAAAGTGAAAGTACATTCAAAACTGATCTTAAAACATGCTAAGTCATTTGTCTCTTTAAGTATCTTCATCATTTAATTTGCATTTCCAAAAAGTGTTACTCAGTCTTTTACAGACATATATGATATATATCATAATGTTTACTATATCCCATCGCCCTGTTAACCACAAGGTACGATGCTAATCTAACAAGCCAGTCGTCGTATGTCTAATCTCGGCTGTGTGGTACTGCTAGAGTTTAATAGGATCCTTACACTAGTCCTGTAATGGTCCTGTACTCTAATAACCGGCTGCGAAGCCTGCCGATAAACAAGGGCAATGTCCTCAAGACGGTTATACCCAAAGCTTTGCTCTACTTGTATCGCAAGAGACTAGTAAGAAAAGCAATCTAATGTTAGGTAATTAAAAGTCATTACTTTGAGCGTCTTAGCAGAATCTCGAATACGGGAATATTGTGATAGATTTTTGTTATGTAACAGAATTAAACAGAAAACTTTTTCTTCAAGTCGTAATGTTAGGGGTTTTTAATTTTACATAATTGTAAATAAATATATCAAAAATAAATATATAAAAAATAAATATATAAAAAGTAAACATATAAAAATGAATATATAAAAAATAAATAGAAAATTAAATATCGAGCATGTATTTTGCATCGCCGCATAGTTCACTCGCCGACTTGTCTCGCGACGCCCTTATGCTACTAATTAAGGGATCTGATGATTCGAGAAGGCGATGCAGCAAATCCATGTTTGCTGCCGTTCTAGAACATTTTCTGGTTTGGTTATGTTGTAATTTATCTGAAATTAAAAGCCCCTAACATTACGACTTGAAGAAAAAGTTTTCTGTTTAATTCTGTTACATAACAAAAATCTATCACAATATTCCCGTATTCGAGATTCTGCTAAGACGCTCAAAGTAATGACTTTTAACTACCTAACATTAGTTTGCTTTTCTTACTAGTCTCTTGCGATACAAGTAGAGCAAAGTTTTGGGTATAACCGTCTTGAGGACATTGCCCTTTTTTATCGGCAGGCTTCGCAGCCGGTTATTAGAGGACAGGACCACTACAGGGCTAGTGTAAGGATCCTATTAAACTCTAGCAGTACCACACAGCCGAGATTAGACATACGACGACTGGCTTGTTAGATTAGCATCGTACCTTGTGGTTAACAGGGCGATGGGATATAGTAAACATTATGATATATATCATATATGTCTGTAAAAGACTGAGTAACACTTTTTGGAAATGCAAATTAAATGATGAAGATACTTAAAGAGACAAATGACTTAGCATGTTTTAAGATCAGTTTTGAATGTACTTTCACTTTAATTATATCTCGGCCGCCAGTTTTTCCAAGTTTTTATTGTATAGCAGTACGAAGTATGGCTAATTTTTACGTAAATCGTTCAGTAACTCGCTCTGTATAGAAGACACGTGTTCACTTTCTTCTGCAAAAGTGTGTGATTTTAATAGATGCAAATGTTTGCAGAACACTATTTTTCCCTAAATCACATAGGTTTGAAGCTACAGTGAAAACCCCGATTTGTGGGGGTCCGTCATGAAAGACGCTTAATATCTCGAAAACTGTGATACTTAGAGGAATAATGTTTTCAGCAAAAAGCTTCATAATAAGATTATCTAAAACTTTCTAGAACATACTATAGCTCTAAATCATTAAATTAGAAAGTTAAATTTTGCAGCGCCACCTGTGTTTGAGTTCCGAACTAATACTAACCATCAGTTGCTGCGCCTATTGATATACAGAAATTCTTCCAAAGACGCCATATTGAAAAAAACACTATGATAAGAGTTATTAAAAAAGTTCACGATTCCAGAGCAATCAAACCACTGTGCACTGGGGGGCTTGCAAAACTCGAGATTGTGACAAAGATCATCCGAGATTCATGTTTTATGTACAACACAGGTTAATTTGTGGCAAAACGAAGTTTGTCGGGTCAGCTAGTTTAATGATAAAAAAAAGAGATATATATATATATATATATATATACCTATAAAGAAGGATTTATGTCTGTCTGTCTGTCTGTCTGTCTGTCTGTCTGTCCGTATGTTCCTTATAGAATCGAAAACTACTGAACCAATCGGTATGAAAATATGCATGTAGAGGTTTTTGGGGCCAGGAAAGGTTTTAGTGATGGTTAGAAACCCCTCCCCCCACTAAGAGGGGGGGCTCCCATACAAATGAAACACAAATTTCTGCATAACTCGACAACTAATCAAGCAAATAGAACAAAATTTGGCATGTGAGTGTTTTCGGTGACAAGAATTTATTCTATGGTAAATTGAGACCCCTCCCCTCTTTATAAGGGGAATTATAACTCCTCTCCTCTTTAAAAGGGGGGGCTTCCATACAAATTTCCTCATAACTCGAGAACTAATCAAGCAACTGGAACCAAATTTGGCATGTGAAGGTTTTCGAGGGCAAGAATATTTTCTATAGTAAATTAGGACCCCTCCCACTTTAAGAGGGGGGGGGGGCTCCTATACAAACGAAATACAAATTTCCTCATAACTCGAGAACTAATCAAGCAAATGGAACAAAATTTGGCACGTGGGTGTTTTTGGAGACAAAATTTTTTTCTATGATGAATTGGGACCCCTCCCCACTTTAAGAAGGGGAACTCCTATACAAATGAAATGCAAATTTCCTCATAACTTGAGAATTAATCAAGAAAATGGAACCAAATTCGGCATGTGAAAGTTTTCTAGGGCATGAATATTTTCTATGGTGAATTAGAACCCCTCCCCACTTTAAGAGGAGGGGCTCCTATACAAACGAAATACAAATTTCCCCATAACTCGAGAACTAATCAAGCAAATGGAACCAAATTTGACACGTGGGTGTTTTTGGAGAAAATTTTTTTTCTATGATGAACTGGGACCCCTCCTCACTTTAGGAGGGGGGGCTCCTATACAAATGAAATGCAAATTTCCTCATAACTCGAGAGCTAATCAAGCAAATGAAACCAAATTTGGCATGTGGAGGTTTCTGGAGGCAAAAATATTTTCTATGATGAATTAGGACCCCTCCCAACTTTAAGAGGGGGTGCTTCTACACAAATGAAATACAAATTTCCTCAGAATTCGAGAACTAATCAAGCAAATGGAACCATATTTGGCATGTGGGTGTTTTTGGAGGCAACCATTTTTTCTTTGATGAATTAGGACCCCTTACCTTTTTAAGAGGGGGGGCTCTCATACAAACGAAATACAAATTTCCTCATAACTCTAGAACTAATCAAGCAAATGGAACTAAATTTATCATGTGGGTGTTTTTGTAGGCAAGAATATTTTCTATGGTATATTTTCTATGGATTTCCCCACTTTAAGAGGGGGGGGGGATCCTATACAAATGAAAAACAAATTTCCTCATAACTCGAGAACTAATCAAGCAAATGGAACCAAATTTGACATGTAAGTGGTTTTGGACGCAAGGTTTTGGTTCTTCAGTCATCACTCCATTTGGATACGGAGGCCATGCGTTCAATTTCACCACTGCGCCTTCCTCTTCTACCAACCACATCGCATTATTGTTGTGTTGAGCGGGGTTCTCCCATATATTGGCCCAAAACTGTATAATTTCGCCAAGTTCTGGGAGTCCCTCGCTGTAATCGGTTTTGTTATTGCTGATGTGGTTATAGAACTCCCTTTCGTTAGTGTTGAACATCCGGTTTTGTTGTTTCCGCTTTGAACATTCAACATAACGTCGCATCCGTTTAGCAAGAGCACTTAACCTTTGTACATGGGTGTCGAGGATCTCAGTGATGTTGAGTTCACTGAGATTTAGGAGCTCTGCGGGCTTGACGATTTCTTTCACCTGACGAACCAGCCTTCCTGATCGGTTTCCCCTCTTGTATTGTGTTAACCGACCTATTTTCACCCTCAACGATGCTATCCTAGATTCTAGTCGTAGCATCCATGCGGGTTTTCGTGTTTGGGGGCGTACATGGGCCTCACCATTACCTGGGGGGAAGGTCCGTACTCCCATAGTTCTCACAACGGCTACAGCTGCGGAATACACTATACATTGCAGTTCCTCAAGGTTCTCAGCGGTTTCAGTATACAGTGGCAAAACATCCTCGTTAAGGATTCTTACTGCATTCGTTAGCCGGAAGGAATATTGCAGCTTTGGTATCCGGTGTCGGGATAAGGGGTCTGTTCCCCGAAATTGTGTAACCGCTGCGTTCATTTCGAAAGCTAGTTCGTCAAGTAATTGTTGTCGTTGTTGGTCCATTGTTAGTTCTAGAGCATGCAATGATGGTTCCTCCACTGACATGTTTATGGATGCAGTCGATTCCCGCCGTGCTGCATCGTGCCCAACAGAACTCCTACTCGACACATCGCTCGATCTGTTCCCTGTACTCCCTAGTTCCCTTTGCACTTCCAGCTTGATGCTGTCTAACTCGGCGGTAGTGAGCATGTTGTTTGTCAATATTGCTCGTCCTCGGGTGTACAGCTTATTCCGGTCAAGCTGGTTGGCAAATCGAGGGAACCGCTCATTGAACATATCCAGCATTCTAGGCCTGCCGGACATATCCGTCTCCAACCTCGTGCAAACGTAGTAGCAGCGGATCACATACATGTTCATCTCCCTCGTCCACATGATCCGCTGCCGTTGGCGGCCTGCCAAGGTGAGCGACTGACGTCGGTCAGCCGTAGCAACATTAGCAGGTGCAGCATTGCCTTGGTGGTGTCTGTTGCTGCTTCTTCGGTTTCGCGTTCGGTGTACGGGCTGAGCCCGTTGACTGGAAGGTCGCTCTTGCACCAGGTCTTCCTCCAGCCGCTGGCCGCTCGCTCTGTCCCCGGTTCCAGGACCAGCTCCAGTAGGGGCTCCCTCCTCGGGCGATCGCATTATTATTATTATTATTATAGAGTTTTGGCACTTCTCAACAAAAATGCTGGAAACTTTCACCTACCCTCGGGCTTCTTTATGCCAAGAGGGGTTAGGCTCTGTGGTTCTCATTCACATTTTTTTTGTTACGTCTGCTCCAGTTGTGTTTAATTGTGGTGATTCAGGAACCTCCTCGTAATATTACAGGTTTCAAGAACCACCGCTTTTTGGATATTGTCCAAATTTTTTTGGAGCTCTAGCTCTTCCAGGGAACGTTGTAGGTTACAGGGCACTACTCCGGTGGCTGAGATGACCACCGGAACTATACGTACGCCCTCAAGGTGCCACATCTGCTTTAACTCCTCGGCCAAGTCGTGGGATTTCGTTATTTTGGCCGAGAATGTTGACTGGACATTGCGATCCAGCGGTACAGCGATGTCTATGAGGGTAATGTGCTTCCTCCTTTTGTCGTAGATCACAACGTCAGGACGATTGGCACGTATAAGGACGTCCGTAATAATCTCCCGATCCCAGTACAACTTTATGCAGCTATTTTCCAGTATCGGGCTAGGCAGGTACTTATAGTAGGGTACGTAACAGTTTACCAAGTTGTGCTTCAAGGCGAGTTGCTGGTGCACAATCCTGGCAACTGCATTGTGGCGTCCTAGGTAAGCCGTTTGGGCTAAGGCTGGACAGCCTGCAATCACATGCTCGATCGTTTCCCCTACTGAATTGCACTTTCGACAACGGTCTTCTATATCTTCGTGCAATATATACCTACGGTAGTTCTTCGTCGTAATAACCCGATCCTGAATGCTACCATGAAGCCTTCCGTCTCCGAAAAGAGATCACCTCGCACCAACCACGCATTCGATGCCACTTTGTCTATATGCGCTTGCTCTAATTGATGGGGGTGCGTCCCATGCAGCTCCTTTGCTTTCCACGTTTCGACCTTTTCTGGTACGGTTTTTAGGTCGCAGTTCAGCTGGTAATGCTCCTGCGCCAGATGCAGGGCGCTGAACCCGTGGTCTGCTTCACAGACAGTGCGGTAGACAACATGACGAGTCTGACTATCTATGAAATATCTCCGCAACTGCTCGATCTGGGATACGCATAGCGCTTGGATGTCAGTGACACCTCTTCCTCCTTCTATGCGTGGTAAGGTGATTCTTTCGACTGCCGATCTTGGGTGGTGCGAACGGTGCTTGGTTAGCGATACTCGCAAGGTACGTTCAATCGCTTCCAAATCCGTTTTGGTCCATTTAACCACCCCGAAGCTGTATGTCAACAAAGGCACGGCAAACGTGTGTATCGCCTTTACTTTGTTGCCGGCAGAGAGGAGTGATTTCAAAATACGGTTGACACGATACAGGAACCGTTCCTGCAGTTCTTTCCTGATAGTCGTGTGGTGAATACCTTTCAGTTGCAGGAATCCCAGGTATTTGTACGACTCACCTTCAATCATACTTCGAATTTCCTCCCTTTCGTTGATGCGGAAACTTTCAGCGTCCATTACTTTACCCCGATGGATATTTACGAGACGACATTTGTCGACGCCAAGCTCCATCCGAATATCGTTGCTGAACGTTGTCACCAGCTGCAACAAATGACGCAGCTTCTCCATAGTTTCCGCAAACAGCTTCAGATCGTCCATATAGAAGGTGTGGGTAATTTTTGTACTCGTTGTCCCACTTTTCAATTGGTAGCCATAGCTGCTTCGGTTAAGTGCTTTGCCGAGGGGGTTCATCGCAAGGCAAAACCATAGCGGACTGAATGTATCGCCTTGGAAAATCCCCCTTTTTATGCTGAGAGTTCTGGATCGTAACACCTCTATCCCGTCGGTAGTGTGGAGTGAAGTGTTCCACATTCCCATTGCGTGCTTCATTAACCTGATAATGCCACCGTCTATTTTATACAATTCTAGTACCTTAATTAGGTACGAATGGGGTACTGAATCGTATGCCTTCTTGTAGTCGATGTACGCCATACTGAGGTTTCGCCTATTTCGGCTTGCCTGTCCCACAATGACTGCATCGATGATGACTTGGTCTTTACAGCCTTGTGTGTTTTTACGGCACCCTTTTCGTTCTTCAGTCATCACTCCATTTGCATCGCAATGATACTGCACCTTTTGGGTGATTACCGACGAGAGCACCTTGTACAGGCTTGAAAGACATGTTATTGGCCTATACTCGGCGGGATTAGTCGTGTTCCGATCTTTGGGTAGAAGATAGGTTACCCCTTTAGTGATGAATTCTGGCAGCTCCTGGGGGTTTCTTAGTACCGTGTTGAAGCATTCCGCCATTCGCCCATGGATTGCAGAGAACTTTTTATACCAAAAATTGTGCACGAAATCTGGTCCTGGTGCAGCCCAATTCCTGGTATACCGTGTAGCCTCATGGATATCCTCGGCGGTCACTGCTACGGAGGCCATGCGTTCAATTTCACCACTGCCTTCTTCCTCTTCTACCAACCACATCGCATTATTTTTGTGTTGAGCGGGGTTCTCCCATATATTGGCCCAAAACTGTGTAATTTCGTCAAGTTCTGGGAGTCCCTCGCTGTAATCGGTTTTGTTATTGCTGATGTGGTTATAGAACTCCCTTTCGTTAGTGTTGAATATCCGGTTTTGTTGTTTCCGCTTTGAACATTCAACATAACGTCGCATCCGTTTAGCAAGAGCACTTAACCTTTGTACATGGGTGTCGAGGATCTCAGTGATGTTGAGTTCACTGAGATTTAGGAGCTCTGCGGGCTTGACGATTTCTTTCACCTGACGAACCAGCCTTCCTGATCGGTTTCCCCTCTTGTATTGTGTTAACCGACCTATTTTCACCCTCAACGATGCTATCCTAGATTCTAGTCGTAGCATCCATGCGGGTTTTCGTGTTTGGGGGCGTACATGGGCCTCACCATTACCTGGGGGAAGGTCCGTACTCCCATAGTTCTCACAACGGCTACAGCTGCGGAATACACTATACATTGCAGTTCCTCAAGGTTCTCAGCGGTTTCAGTATACAGTGGCAAAACATCCTCGTTAAGGATTCTTACTGCATTCGTTAGCCGGAAGAAATATTGCAGCTTTGGTATCCGGTGTCGGGATAAGGGGTCTGTTCCCCGAAATTGTGTAACCGCTGCGTTCATTTCGAAAGCTAGTTCGTCAAGTAATTGTTGTCGTTGTTGGTCCATTGTTAGTTCTGGAGCATGCAATGATGGTTCCTCCACTGACATGTTTATGGATGCAGTCGATTCCCGCCGTGCTGCATCGTGCCCAACAGAACTGCTACTCGACACATCGCTCGATCTGTTCCCTGTACTCCCTAGTTCCCTTTGCACTTCCAGCTTGATGCTGTCTAACTCGGCGGTAGTGAGCATGTTGTTTGTCAATATTGCTCGTCGTCGGGTGTACAGCTTATTCCGGTCAAGCTGGTTGGCAAATCGAGGGAACCGCTCATTGAACATGTCCAGCATTCTAGACCTGCCGGACATATCCGTCTCCAACCTCGAGCAAACGTAGTAGCAGCGGATCACATACATGTTCTTCTCCCTCGTCCACATGATCCGCTGCCGTTGGCGGCCTGCCAAGGTGAGCGACTGACGTCGGTCAGCCGTAGCAACATTAGCAGGTGCAGCATTGCCTTGGTGGTGTCTGTTGCTGCTTCTTCGGTTTCGCGTTCGGTGTACGGGCTGAGCCCGTTGACTGGAAGGTCGCTCTTGCACCAGGTCTTCCTCCAGCCGCTGGCCGCTCGCTCTGTCCCCGGTTCCAGGACCAGCTCCAGTAGGGGCTCCCTCCTCGGGCGATCGCATTATTATTCTATTCCGTAAATTGTACTCCATATTGGGTTGACTTTTCTTTCCGGAAGTCTAACCGGTTAGTGAGGTCATGGGCTAAGACACTTATAGCGGTACCTACTCGCTTTGTCAGGACTGGCGTTCAGGTATTGTGGTTTTTCATGGAAACTAAACAGAGCCCACTGTTGAGCCCCACCACACCCATAGACCATCCCCGCTGCTTGTCCGGGATTGCTTATTTAATTCGCAACTAACCATTTTATCTAATGGCCGTTAGTTATCCGCAACCTACAACCCGCTCGGCCGCTTGCAGCTAAGCGCCGTTGAGTCCTCACCTCCTCGAACGGTACCGAGTTATTATTATTATTATTATTATTATTATTATTATTATTATTATTATCAGAATTTTTCACTTCTCAGCAGTAACGCTGGAAACTTTCACCTACCCCGGGCTATCCGTTTTGCCAAAGGGGTTAGGCTCTGAGGTCTCATTCATCAGTTATTAATTTTTTTTGGTGTTTGAATGTTTGCTTCGGTTGGATCAGTTATGGTGGTTCAGGAACCTCCGTACAATGTTGCAGGTACCCAAAACCACCGCTTTCTGGATTACTTGTAGTTCGGTGCGCAGCTCCAACTCTTCTAAGGAGCGCAGTAGCGTACAGGGAACTAGTCCAGTAGCAGAGATTACTACTGGAACTATTCGTACTTCCTCCAGGTGCCACATTTGCCGTAACTCCTCGGCCAAATCATGGTATTTCGTGATTTTGGTCGAGAAAGTTGATTGCACATTGTGGTCTAGCGGTACAGCAATATCGATGAGGGTGACCCGCTTTATCCTTTTGTTGTAGACCACAATGTCAGGGCGATTGGCACGTATGAGGACATCCGTTATGATCTCGCGATCCCAGTACAGCTTTACACAGTTATTTTCCAGGACTGGGTGGGGCAGGTATTTGTAGTAGGGTACGTAGCAGTTTACCAAGTTATGCTTCAAAGCAAGTTGTTGGTGCACAATCTTGGCAACCGTATTGTGGCGATTGAGGTAGGCTGTTTCTGCTAACGCTTGGCAGCCTGCAATAACATGCTCAATCGACTCCCCTACTACATTGCACTTACGGCAACGATCCTCTATGTTTTCGTGCAATATGTACCTGCGGTAGTTCTTCGTTGCAATAACCCGGTCCTGGATGGCTACCATGAATCCTTCTGTCTCCGAAAAGAGATCACCTCGCACCAACCACGTATTTGATGCTGCTTTGTCTACGTGTGATTGTTCTAACTGATGGGGGTGCGTCCCATGCAGCTCTTTTTGCTTCCACGTTGCGATCTTTTCCTCGTCGGTTTTAAGAACGCAGTTCAGCTGATAGTCATGCTGCGCCAGGTGCAGAGCGCTGAACCCGTGGTCTGCCTCGCAAACAGTGCGATAGATTTCATGACGGTTCTGGCTTTCTACGAAATATCTCCGCAACTGTTGGATCTGTGAGGCACAAAGTGCCTGGATATCAATCACACCTATTCCTCCTTCACTTCGTGGTAAGGTGATTCTTTCGGTGGCCGATTTTGGGTGGTGCGAACGGTGTTTTGTCAGCGATACTCTTAATGCTCGTTCGATCGCTTCCAAATCCGTTTTGGTCCATTTGACCACCCCGAAGCTGTATGTCAACAGCGGCACGGCAAACGTGTTTATAGCCTTGATCTTGTTGCCGGCCGAGAGAAAAGTCTTCATTATACGGTTGATACGATGCAAGAAATTTTCCTGCAGTTCTTTCTTGATCATCGTGTGGTGAATACCTTTTAGTTGCAGGAATCCCAGGTATTTGTACGATTCACCTTCAACCATACTCCGAATCTCTTCTCTAGGGTTGACGCGGAAACTTTCGGCGTCCATAACTTTACCCCGGTGAATATTGACGAGTCGACATTTGTCGATGCCCAACTCCATCCGGATATCGTTGCTAAACGTCGAAACCACTTGCAACAATTGATGCAGTTGATCCTTCGTTTCCGCAAACAGCTTCAAATCGTCCATATAGAAGGTGTGGGTAATTTTTGTTCTCGTTGTCCCACTCTTCAACTTGTAGCCATAACTGGTTCGGTTAAGTGTTCTGCTAAGGGGGTTCATCGCAAGGCAGAACCATAGAGGACTAAAGGTGTCACCTTGGAAGATCCCCCTTCTTATGCTAAGAGTTCTGGACCGTAACACTGTTGCTCCATCGGTAATGTGCAGCGATGTGTTCCACATTCTCATTGCGTGCTTCATTAGCCTGATGACGCCATCGTCTATTTTATACAATTCCAGTACCTTAATGAGATACGTGTGTGGTACGGAGTCGTATGCTTTTTTATAGTCGATGTACGCCATACCAAGGTTTCGTTTGTTTTGGCTTGCCTGACCAACAATAACTGCATCGATGATGACTTGGTCTTTGCAGCCTTGTGTGTTTTTTCGGCAGCCTTTCTGTTCTTCTGTCATCACTCCGTTGGCATCACAATGGTCCTGCACTTTACTACTAATTACCGATGATAGCACTTTGTACAGACTTGACAAGCATGTTATTGGTCTGTATTTGGCTGGATCAGCTGTGTTTCGGTCCTTCGGTAGAAGGTAGGTTACCCCCTTAGTGATGAATTCTGGGAGTGTTCGGGGGTCTCTTAAGACCATATTGAAGCATTCCGCTAACCGTCCGTGAATTGTAGAGAACTTTTTATACCAAAAATTGTGGACAAAGTCTGGTCCAGGTGCGGCCCAATTCCTAGTATACCGTGTAGCCTCACGAATATCCTGGGCGGTCAATACTACAGCGGCCATGCTATCAATTTCATCACTATTTTCCTCCTCTTCTACCAACCACATCCCATCATTGTTGTGTTGAGCGGGGTTCTCCCATAAATTGGCCCAGAATTGTGTAACTTGGCCAATCTCCGGAAGTCCTTCGCTGTAGTTGGGTTTCTCTTTTCTGATGTGGTTATAGAACTCCCTTTCGTTAGTGTTGAACATCCGGTTTTGTTCTTTCCGTTTCGAGCATTCAACATTATTATTATTATTATTATTATTATTATTATTATTATTATTATTATTATTATTATTTTTAATTTTTTTTCTTTTCTTTCTATTTATTTATTTATTTATTTTATATATATTTATATATTTATATATATATATATATATATATATATATATATATATATATATATATATATATATATATATATAGATATATATATATATATATATATATATATATATATATATATATATAAATATATATATATATATATATATATATATATATATAAATATATATATATATATATATATATATATATATATATAAATATATATATATATAATATATATATATATATATATATATATATATATATATATATATATATATATATATATATATACAGTCGATATTTGTATAACGCGGGTAATTGGGACCGCGTTATAAGAAGCGCGTTATACAAGTACACGTAGCATATGGAAGTTGAGTTAATTGGGGCTATACCTGAATTTTACGAAATTTTGAATCAACACGACCATGGTTCCTTTGGGAAAGATGTCAAGTATATATTTTTCCATCTTACAGATGCTTGGCGAGACAGAAAAAAATCCCCTCTTGGTCTTCCAGAACTTCCGGAACATCCGGTAAATTTTCATTTCTGTGAAGTCTTCTCATAGCTTCTAAATTCTTTTTAAAGTCCCTATGGCTTATTATGTGGCATAACATAAGTAAAGTAAACAATTCGCGCTATTGAGAAGCCAACATGCGATTCTCCGACAAATACGGAACATCCGTAAAAGTGGTCAACGAGCGAAAATTGTTCTTTGAGTTTGGAATTATGTTCATTCAATCTCGAATTGAACTATGTGAAAAAGGAATATAAATTCAGCGGTTTATGACTTAACCTGGCCATTATGAAATGCATCAAAAGATCCGACATTAAATGATTAAATTTGATGATCAAGGGCATCGAACTGCTTATCACGTTGACGAAAGCAACAAAGTTTTCGTAGCCTGTTCGCTCTTACAAGAAGCCCCATTCTGAAAAGGTGAAAACAAAAGCAATAACACTTCTTGTTGGCAACTTCGAATATCACATACTCGATAGTGAATATCACAATCACGGGTCATTTCAACCCAACCCTGTCGGTTGCGAGCTTAACGCTAAGCGGCGACTGTCATCATCAGTGGCAACACCTAGCAGCAATTATCCGAAAGAGGATCAACTCATCCGATGGAGCTCTACGATAATCGGCCTGAGGCGGAGTGGAGTAAAACTTCGGTTTAGAGCTGATTGGAGGGACGAGCGCGAACTTGGATAAATCTCTAAAAGTGGCCACCATTGCCAATTTTGCCGTCAAACAGCGAGGACGCTGAAAATTTCTAATTTATAGTTATAAGCCAACTAAATCAATTAATGTTAATAAAATAAAACGGTTGCGGTGCAAGGTTTAAAGGGAATAAAGGTGTAGTTTCTGTACGTCCCGTGTTTTAATTGGCGACAGAAAAGGTCCTGGCGAAGCAACGGTGCTTAAAGTGAATTCCACCCCCAACACTATACGCACATTTTACCCCGGCGACAGCGATTGGCGCGGTGATTTTGTCAACTTTCGGATTCCGTGATACAGTCCACGCGCAAGGGAAGAACCAGTCCGGGAACTAAGGTCCAGTTCCCAAACATTGGTCCTTCGAGCCGGATCCTGGTACGGATCCCGGTAATAAAGGAGTGAGTAGAGGTGACGCCATCGCCATTTTTGGAAGTGGAGGCCTTCTACGTACAATTACCGCCATTGCCTTTCACTACCCACGCCATCGCGGGTACATTTCTGCAAGTGGAATTCACCCGGTCAACTTGGCAAACTGGCAAACAGCATTCCGAACGGATTTCGGATACCACAGGAGGCGAATTTCGGTGCAGTTTGGGACTGCTCTATATTCACCATAACTTCAACTTCAACGGACGACGTCAACTACAATTAATAGGAAACCTATCCGGAACGGGCAGGTTGCCCTGGGTTGTCCAGGTAAATAACACAAAAATTATATGTCCTGCCGTTGCTAGGCTTTCTGCAAAGTCTACACCCAATTCTCATTCCAATTACATATGCTTGCTGCGAACGAGATTGATTGTCGTGGAGATTAACCATACTCAACGAGAGCCGACTGTAACCGTGGTGAATATACGCTGCACTTGCAGCTAGGCCTTGTTCATCGTACGCTGAAGGAAGCAACCGGAGTAAATCAGCTGAGGATATCAATAGCAAATGCGAACCTACCTGCATACAACAATACATCTCCAGCTACGACAGCGACGATAGCTACGACAGTCCGGTGCGATTCTATTGGTTTAATCGTTGGCGGCTGTTAAACTGGAACGGGACAACTGTTTTACACACAAGCAAGCAGCGCAGTTCTGCACACACTGAGGATTGGTGCCACACCGACAGCTGTTGTCTCAGGTCAGTGTTTTGATTGCACCAATCGTATATGCCTAGTCGACTATTGCTTACTACTGCTTGCAAATAAACCTTCTTGTGCACTGTGGATGATGATCGAAATGTACTAAATTATTGGATGTTGTCGAGCTTAAATACCGAGGGGTCATATTAGTGAATTTGCGTTGTAAGGTGGATGCAATCATTGAAATAACTGCTGTACTACTACTTGGAATATTAGGCGCAGTTAAAACTTTTGAAGGTCAGTTAAGCTGGTATATGTCTGGCCGAAGCCGGACATTAAAGTTTACTACAAATAAAATTTTCTTTCGACACTTTCTGGACGTGGATATAATTATTTGGTGCAACTTGGAGTTTGCTGACCAAAGGGCGATTTGCGCGCAATTTGTGGAAAATTTTACGCTTAAGGAGACATTGCGATTACAAACTATCATATTAGTCGCACTGTTGTCCAGGAAAATTGATTGGGAATTTCGACGAGCATTCCTGTAGAGATAGCGACAAATCCTGTTTCTTCAGGTAAATATAAGAATAACTCTACAGTATATGTTCAGCCGAAGTTCAACTTTAAACGGAATATTACATCCAAGTATTTGTTTATAACCCTCTCTGTCAAAGTTAAATCGTCGTGATGGCACCAACGACAACGGGTAGTGGCAAGAAAAACCCATCACTGAAGACGCTTCAGACCAAATTGAAGACGTACCTGAACATGTTTAAGGATATTCGTAAGTTTGTGCAAGCGTTTAGTGTTGAAACAACTGCGAACCAGGTGACGGTACGTCTCGAGAAGCTGGAAGACTTGTGGGAGAAAGTGAATGACGTCATATTGGAGATTGAAATCCATGAAGATTACACTGCAGAGGATGAGAGTTACATACAGCAGCGTTCGGAGTTTGGTAACGATTATTATGAGGTAAAATCGTTGCTGTTGGATAAAATTAAGCAGTTTGATGAGCAACCCTCAATGAATGCTTCAGTTCGCGTGCTTGATACTACGCAGCAGCCTACAATCGAGCATGTTCGACTTCCACAAATCAAATTGCAAACCTTTGATGGCAATATTGATGAGTGGTTAAGCTTTCGCGACCTGTATACTTCGCTTATTCATTGGAAGGCTGACTTACCCGATGTAGAGAAGTTTCATTATTTGAAGGGATGCCTGGCGGGGGAAGCAAAAGCCTTGATAGATCCACTATCTATTACTAGGGCAAACTACCAAATTGCCTGGGATACGCTGACAAGGCGGTACAACGATAGCAAGGTGTTGAAGCGGAGGCAAGTTCAAGCGTTATTTAAATTGCCATCTTTGTCAAAGGAATCAGCCACCGAATTGCAGACGTTATTGGAAGGTTTTGAGCGAGTAGTGCAGACACTAGATCAACTTATACAACCGGCAGACTATAAGGATCTGCTGTTATTGGATATTTTATCTACGCGTTTGGACGGTGGGACAAGAAGAGCGTGGGAGGAATATTCGTCGACAAGGGAGCGTGACACAGTGAAGGATTTGTGTGAGTTTCTACAACGGAGGGTACACGTTCTCGGAGTGTTACCTGCTAAACCTACAGAACCCAAGGCAGAGTCTTCTCGGCAGTTCAGAAGAACTCAAAATCCCACTCGTTATAGTCACAATGTTGTCCAAAATGCTGTTGGAAAATGCGTAGCGTGTTCAGAGTCGCATTTGCTCTATCAGTGCCCAGCCTTTCGACGACTTTCAGTTCCTGCACGG
The DNA here is from genome assembly GCF_943734655.1 of Sabethes cyaneus. Taxonomy (NCBI): domain Eukaryota; kingdom Metazoa; phylum Arthropoda; class Insecta; order Diptera; family Culicidae; genus Sabethes; species Sabethes cyaneus. Next base: position 109,544,517 of record NC_071354.1, on the reverse strand, counting down.
GATAAGATGGTTCGGACACACTCTTTGTGTATAAACTGCTTCAAACGAGGACATCGGGCCACGGAATGCCCATCAAAATACTCGTGTGGTATGTGCAAGGAAAGGCATAACACACTTGTGTGCTTTAAATCAGAGAACAATAAGGCTGCTAGGGAAAAGCCTAAGGATACAACGGGGAGCAGAGAGGCTTCAGCTCAGGTTGCTAGTGCATCGACTACGCCAGTGTCTTCGAATGTGTCAGGGTATCGTGCATCGTCCGTGTTACTCGCTACGGCGGTTGTTTTAGTGGAGGACGATGAAGGACGTTCTATTCCGGCTAGAGCCTTGTTGGATTCCGGCTCTGAGTGCAACTTTATGACTGAAGGTTTAGGTCAACGTATCAAAATTAAACGGCAAAGGTCAGATGTGTCAGTATTTGGTATAGGTGAAACTAGCACTAGAGTGAAACAAATGACAACAACTACAATCAGATCACGAGTGTCAGGATTTTCACGTAGAATGGAATTTCTACTTTTACCAAGAGTTACTGCAAATCTTCCCATTACTAATGTAAATATGGCTGGGTGGGAAATTCCGAGCGGCATCGAATTAGCAGACCCTGCATTTTTTACATCTAAAGCGGTGGACCTAGTGCTAGGCATACAGCATTTCTTTGCATTTTTCAATACCGGAAATGAAGTTCAGCTGGGAGAAGGTCTCCCAACGCTCACCGAATCGGTTTTCGGATGGGTGGTTTCCGGATCAGTGGATGGTCCACAACGTGGTCAACGCATTTCCTGCAATATGGCTGTCGGTTTGGAGGAATTACTTGGTCGGTTTTGGTCGTGTGAGGAGATTGGGTCTCCCACAAATTATTCTCCAGAAGAATTACGCTGCGAAGAGCAGTTCGCTCAAACTGTGCAAAGGGGCTCGGATGGTCGTTACACAGTTTCTCTGCCTAAGGTTGAAGGCGCATTTGGTAGGATTGGCGATTCAAGGGACATCGCTTTCCGGCGGCTTCAAGGTATTGAACGGAGATTGTCAAGGGACGCTGAACTGCGAAATCAATATAATCAATTCATGGAGGAATACCGGCAGCTAGGACATATGCGTAGGGTTGACGTACCTTGCAAGGAGCAAGTAGTACGTTGCTACTTACCACATCATCCGGTCATCAAGCAAGAGAGCACTACTACTAAGGTCAGGGTGGTGTTCGACGCATCATGCAAAACGGCGACAGGGGAGTCGCTAAATGACATTCTGCTAGCGGGACCGGTTATTCAGGATGATCTTCGATCAATTATTTTGCGAAGCCGGACGAAGCAGATCTTATTGGTTTCGGATGTCGAAAAGATGTTTCGACAGATTCAGATTGCGGAGGCGGACAGGCCGCTCCAAAGCATTTTGTGGCGTACAGATACTGGGGAGGACGCCGAAACGTATGAGCTAACCACAGTTACTTATGGTACCAAGCCCGCACCGTTCCTGGCAACAAGGACTCTCAAACAACTTGCTATGGATGAGCAAGCACTGTTCCCACTTGCAGCAAGGGCTGCTAGCGAAGACGTTTATATGGACGATATTTTAACGGGCATCGACGATGCGGAGGCAGCATTGGAGATGCGGGTCCAATTGATGGAAATGTTAAGAAAAGGCGGATTTCGGTTAAGGAAATGGGCATCTAATTGTCCAACGGTATTGCAGGGCATACCAGAGGAAGACCTAGCAGTGATAAAAGCAGATGGATACGAGCTAGATTCTGATCCCGCGGTAAAAACTTTGGGACTCATTTGGCATCCTAACAGGGATGTTCTGAAATTCCGTTTTAAGATTCCTGAGCTAAGTCAAGATGAAAGACTGTCGAAACGAAAGGTTCTATCGATAATCGCGACATTGTTCGATCCTCTAGGCTTGATTGGAACGGTAATCACGACTGCTAAGGTGTTTATGCAGTTGCTGTGGTGTTTGAAGGATGAAGACGGAAAGAAGCTGGATTGGGACCATTGGCTCCCAGCGAGCGTTGAGAGGGAATGGAGGAACTTTCACGCTCAACTACCGTTTCTTAACGAGTTGGTAATTAGGCGCTGTGTAATCCTACCAAGGGCAATTTCGGTAGAACTGCATTTATTCTCTGATGCTTCTGAGCGCGCCTACGGAGCGTGCGCCTATGTACGAAGCGTGGATTCAGAGGGAACTGTTTCAGTTGTGTTGCTGACTTCCAAATCTAAAGTAGCACCATTGCAGTGCCAATCCATTCCACGACTGGAATTGTGCGGGGCTCGGATGGCCGCCGAACTTTCCAGCCAGGTTATTAAGGCAATTAAAATGCAAATAGAGGTAGTTTTTTGGACGGATTCTACTTGTGTTCTACGATGGATTAAGGCAGCACCATCGACATGGACGACCTTCGTCGCTAATCGTGTAGCGAAAATTCAAACACTCACCGAAAATAAAACCTGGCGGTACGTTCCAGGCACTGAAAATCCTGCGGACTTGATTTCAAGGGGAATCAACCCAGAGCAAATACAAACCAATATACTATGGTGGGAAGGACCCACTTGGCTCAAGGCTGAGAAGGAGCTCTGGCCGAAAGATATTACGGAACCGATTGCAGAGGAGGCAGCAAAGGAGGCTCGTCGTACAGCGGTACATTGCATTAGTCAGCAGGAAGAATTCGGTGATTGGTATGTGAGAAAATTTTCTTCATTCTCGACAATGATAAGGACTACTGCATGGTGGTTCCGACTAATGGACCATCTCAAAGGAGAGGGACTAGCTAAGCGAAATAGCGGTTTTCTAAAAACCACAGAGTTAAAATTGGCAGAGCAGGCGATAATTCGACGAGTGCAACGAGAAGTTTTCAACGGCGAATGGAAAGCCTTATCAAGCGATTCTATCGTAGCGCGCAGTTCACCGTTACGCTGGTTCAATCCACAAATATCAGGCGAGCGGTTGATACGAGTTGGAGGACGATTGGCTAATGCTATGAACAGTGAGGAAGCAAAACATCCGCTCGTACTTCCAGCGAGACACCCATTTACGAAATTACTTTTGGAGCATTACCACCGCAAGCTTCTACACGCCGGTCCACAGTTACTCATTAGCGCGGTTAGGTTAAAGTATTGGCCACTGGGAGGCCGAGCTGTAGCCCGACAGGTAGTGCATCAATGTCAACGTTGCTTCGAGCGAAACCACAGCCAGTTCAGCAGCTGATGGGCGAATTACCGACAGTTCGAGTGACCGCCGCGCGGCCGTTCTCCAGAACTGGAGTTGATTATTTTGGGCCAATCTATGTTCGACCAGGCCCTCGTCGTACGGCTGTAAAGGGATATGTGGCAGTATTTATTTGTATGTGCACCAAGGCGGTGCATTTGGAGTTGGTGACAGATTTATCTACGGAATGCTTCTTGAAGGCGTTACGCAGATTCATCGCGAGAAGAGGTATATGTTCGGACATTTTTTCGGACAATGGCACAAATTTCGTAGGGGCGCGAAACCAGCTGAAAGCCCTATTCGAGTTGCTACGCAGTAAGGAACACCAAGAAGGCGTAACAAGAGAATGTGCGAGAGATGGAATCCAGTGGCATTTTAATCCACCGAGTGCTCCCCACTTCGGAGGGTTGTGGGAAGCGGCAGTTAAGTCTGCGAAATTCCACCTGCTGCGTGTTCTCGGGGACCACATTGCGTCCATTGAAGATATGTGCACATTGCTGGCTCAGGTCGAGGGATGCCTTAACTCAAGACCTCTAACAGCGATGTCCGACGATCCTCATGATCTACAACCGTTGACTCCAGGTCATTTTTTAACTGGGGCATCTCTGCAGCAGCTTCCAGAGTCAGATTATTCAGCCATCCCTATGAATCGACTTAAGCACTGGCAGGTGATTCAGAAGAAGTTGCAGGAGTTTTGGAAAAGGTGGCAGTCGGAGTATTTGGCCCAGTTGCAGGGCAGAACCAAGCGCTGGCGGCCTCCGGTGCCAATTACTGAGGGGCAGCTAGTGGTCATTCGTGACGAAAACCTACCACCAATCAAATGGAAGATGGGGAGAATACAGCAGGTGCATCCTGGAGACGACGGAGTAGTCAGAGTGGTGACTCTGAAAACAGCAGCGGGGTTGTTAAAGAGGCCGGTTGAGAAGATTTGCATCCTGCCCTTATCATCCATAGAAGACAACTCCCAATAGCTTGGCACGTCACAGCCCGTCCACCTGGTGCGCGAAAGGTTTTGTTCTTTTCTCTTTCAGAAATCCGGCGATTTCAGCGTGGGCGAGGATGTTGGCAACTTCGAATATCACATACTCGATAGTGAATATCACAATCACGGGTCATTTCAACCCAACCCTGTCGGTTGCGAGCTTAACGCTAAGCGGCGACTGTCATCATCAGTGGCAACACCTAGCAGCAATTATCCGAAAGAGGATCAACTCATCCGATGGAGCTCTACGATAATCGGCCTGAGGCGGAGTGGAGTAAAACTTCGGTTTAGAGCTGATTGGAGGGACGAGCGCGAACTTGGATAAATCTCTAAAAGTGGCCACCATTGCCAATTTTGCCGTCAAACAGCGAGGACGCTGAAAATTTCTAATTTATAGTTATAAGCCAACTAAATCAATTAATGTTAATAAAATAAAACGGTTGCGGTGCAAAGTTTAAAGGGAATAAAGGTGTAGTTTCTGTACGTCCCGTGTTTTAATTGGCGACAGAAAAGGTCCTGGCGAAGCAACGGTGCTTAAAGTGAATTCCACCCCCAACACTATACGCACATTTTACCCCGGCGACAGCGATTGGCGCGGTGATTTTGTCAACTTTCGGATTCCGTGATACAGTCCACGCGCAAGGGAAGAACCAGTCCGGGAACTAAGGTCCAGTTCCCAAACACTTCTCTATCACTTTTTCTCAGGCAAAACCCATAAAAATATTAGATACCGTCAACGCGGATTTCGGAATGGCCATGGCTAACTACGATGGTTAGATTTCTGTTAAAATTTTCCCAGAAGTGCACAATACTTGGTGAAGAGCTTATACAAAAGTTGATATATTTGCTATTAGATTTGTAAGTATAGTAATTGTTACCGGAAGTTCAGTTTACTATACCACATCTATCAAATTACACTAGCAAAATTGGTAATTTCAACAAACTTGCTAACCTCGTTTATTTGTCAGCGAACATTTGCAGTATTCCGAAATGTTTTATATCAAACCTTTTTCAAATTGCAGCGCGGACTTCAACATGAATTTTCATTTATTGTTCACTTTGACGGCAAATTCTAATTTTCCAGTGAACGTTTTGGCGGCCATGTCGAGTCGTGAGCGGCCTATTTAGTTGAGGATTGCTGAGACCTATTCCATTTCATTTTGAACTGTTTCAAATTAAAAAAAACTTGCATTTCCAGTGACCAATTTCAGGTAAGCTTTGAATTTTCTTCCGGTAAACCATCCAATGACCAAATTGAGTCACAAATAGTCGAAATATACTTCTAGTGTAGTCAAATTACACTCAAAATATTCACGATATATTATGAATTTTTCGGAGGACCACCTTATGGCTTTCTAAGGTCGCTTATTCATTACTTTTTTTTTAATTCGTATCACTTACCCGACTTTAGTTACTTCAAAAATATTTTACCAATTTTAACCCATTTTACCAATACGAAAATTTCAACGGATATTCCGGAATCTCCAGCTGGCCAACCCGTAACTTTGTGGTTTCCGTATATCACTTAGAGAGTCAACTGTTATATGCCCTACAACTACAAGACTTGTGTGGCTCCCTATGTTTGTCCATATATCTATATTTTCGAGTTTCTTTATTGTTGTTATTAAATAAGTGACTAGTTTTTAGCTGGCCCGGGATATATTTTATCCCTAAAACAGTTAATGCGGCAAAAGGTTAGTTTTCCAACATTTCACTTTTTGTCTGATATAATTTTTAATTTGTTTCCTTTAATTTATTTTTGTCCCAATTTTGAAATATATAAGCCGTTTTTCTGCAGTAACAATGAATAATTTTTGTTTCTGTAAAGGATTCATAACGGGTTTCGATTAAAAAATTCGCTTTTTGTTATGTGACCTATTTTGCCCCGCATTTTGACCCGTCTTGCCCCGTACTTTTTAAGAGTTTAAAATAACATGTCTTTTAAATGTATTCACAAAAAATATATAATCCTCAAAAAACCGGATTTGTCGATTTTTTCGGAAGAGATTATTAGTGACTTCATCTAAATAAATGATAAGCGGGTTAAAATTGAATTCGTAGAAAAACGCATCGGGTACTTTCCTTAGGTGACCCGTCTTGCCCCACCTGACCCTATATCATCAGTGACCGGAATACGCAATCCTGAAGAGCAAAATGAACTGTTTACTCCCGAATTCTTAATGTATCCCTTATGATCCGAAGTGACCACCTTATTAACATCTTTATAACTAGCTGCAGTGACTGACAGCGACAACATGTCATGATGCTCAAAATTTGACAGCGAGCATCGAGTCGAGTGAAACGCAGCGGCGAAATGCTATTTCATTCTCGCACACATGAAATGTTGGCAATGAAAACATGGCTGCCTGCATTTTTTCAAGTGATGACATGGGAAGGAATTATAGCAATTAACAATAACCATCTTTCATTACATTAAATAAAATAAATATATTTCATAATAACTACTATTCTGACGTTCGGGCGATTACACATTCCTTTATTCATTTGAATGGTTGCTAATTTTTGTACGAAAATAAAAAGCAGAAGGCAGCTACGGATCACATCATTTTGGAAATGACTACTCTAGGAAGCTTTATGGTGTCTATACTTCAATGCTTCTCTCCTATATTGGCGCAGAGAAGTTCCATATAACGTTGTTTTGCTTTATATTATTTAAAATAAACATCAACTAATAATACATGTTACTAGAATACCAATGGCGCTGCCTTCGACTTGGATTGTATAAAAAATTTTCATTATTTTATGTTGTGATCACTACTATTTAATATACTTGTTATATTCAATCATACTGTTATATGTGCAATTATATTGTACACCGTTAATCATATACTACATTGAGCATATCGAGTTTTTTTTAATATATAACTGCGATAATGCATTGAACGTGATCGGTTGTTTTCTGAACTTTTCTAAAATTTAAACCGTTTCCTATTTCTAACTTGGTATACATCAATAGTTGTACAGCGTGTTTCAATTGGTATTATAATTTTGCTATGATTCAGTAAGTTATAGTTGATCGTGGTATTTTATATCAGCGAGATTACATTAGTCATGTTTTCTTTCGAGTTGATCAGGGATGTTGTTTTTATCGGAAACAAGGTGTTGAATTGGTGACATCATGTCTTGATGGTGTTCCTGCTGTTGCATAGCAATCGTATGATCCTGTGCCATTCCGTCAGCGTTTTGTATAAAGCGTTCTGTGAGATTACGAGATTCATGTTCTGTTGAACGTTCATGGTGTAGAACTCGGTCCATTTCAATGTGATCTCGGTCGTGTAACTCTTCTGACATGCGTGCCTGTCCAATTAAATTGTCATTAATTTGAACGTTTGGAGCAGCAGCACTAATAATCATATTCCTGCTAGATGACAATGGCATTCCATGCTCTTGACTAGAATGTGTAATATTTGGCGAAAGGTTATGTCCGTTACTAATATCCGGAGAGGAAATATGTGAAACGGAGGATAGTGTCTCGGCAATATGAAGCTCGGGCGCGTACCTGGTAAGGAATGCTTATATATAACAATAAAATATTTTAATTATTATAACTAACAAACCTGAAATTGCATGGCTGTGCTGTTGCACTATTGTATGACTCTCTTTGCTGAGTAGAAATCTGTTGGTGATTATTGTGATCGCCCGTATCTCCAGGACTGGAGTCGTTAATTTGCGAAGGTATTTCCCCGATAGCAACGCTATTAATCGTAGCATTCACATGATTTGCATTAATTCGGTTATCTCGATGCACTCGGTTGTTATGTCTTATCAGATAACTGTCTCGAATAAAGGCTCGACCACACAAACGGCATTCAAAATTTTGGCCTGCCGAGTGAGTTCGGATGTGAACAGCGAATTGTGATTTGCTGGTGAATGTCATTGAACATCGATCGCAGTTAAGAGGTTTTTCCGAAACATGAGACCAGCTGAAACATAGATAATATAATATAATCATCAACCAACAACATAAAAGAATAATTTATTTCAAATTAATTGTTTTCGGATATCACCTATTTCAAAAATTTATAACTAGAATTTTGAAGTAATCATGATGTCTAAACCGATTTGATGGAAAAGGAATTAACAATTCGTTTCCTGATTTCATTTCAGATAGGCATTTGATAGTTTTGATCTTTTCTATACACATTATATTCATCTGTGAACCTAGAGGGGAGCTAACAGCCAGGTAGGAGGTGGGTAGGAGTTGTGACTTTTACCTTTTGTCCAATGCTGGAAGGTGCACGGATCGAACCAAGCTACTATATTATAACCGGATTCGAACCCACAAGATTTTGTAAACCTTGTAAGTCGCAAGCGCCTGCACAGTGTTGTCGTTCTGACAGTAAAAACAAGTTAGATTAAAACATACCTTGATAAGTGGGTTGTGCATTCAAAGGTACATGGGTAACAGCGAGTCACATGCCCTGGTGGGTGTTATGGATTCGAGTCCGTTTATATTCTCATATTATAGCTTGATCGAACCATGCACCTTCCAGCATTGGACAAAAGGTAGGAGTCACAACGATTACTTGTTAAGCGTGGCTATCAATAACCCCCCCCCCCCCCTACCCCTCACCTTTCCGCTCTTTCTCCTTCATTCCAAAAAAGTTTTCATTACTTTCCCCTACCGTCCCTTCATCAATTGTAGAACCACCATTTCAAAAAAATATTAATTATCTGTTTGACCGCATTTCAAGGTCAAGATTAAAAACACGAGGTTGGTCTAAGGTTTCTCTAATTAACCCGATTGTGGGCTACCGCTCTCCAATTCCTCGGACACCGAGTACTCTCCGTCAGATTTCGCTCCACCTGAGTCGTAACCTTAGAACTAGAAAAATATTTTTGGAAAAATCATATAAGACCAATTATGCGAAAAATGGACCAGTCAATAACATGATGCGCCTTTATAATCAAAATTGCGAAAGAATTGACATCACTATGTCCAGAATCCAAATGAAACTACGACTTAGCCATAGGAACAATGTATAGTATATAAGTAAACATTGTAATAACATTATTGTATGTAGTCTACAAATGCTTGACGAATAAAACAAACAGTATTAACCATTTTACCCGCTGCGCCCCTGGTCGTATTGTTCCTACTGAATTTGAGGCAAACACCATCTTTGCAGGATAGTTGTCCGGATTCTTGCAACATGCCCTGTCCATCGTATCCGCCCAGCTTTAGTCACCTTTTGGATACTTGGTTCGCCATAGAGCTGTGCGAGTTCATGATTCATTCTTCGCCTCCATGCTCCGTTCTCCTGTACGCCGCCGAAGATCGTTCATAGTACTTATCTTTCGAAAACTTCCAACACTTGCATGTCTTCCTCGAGCATTGTTTCATGCCCGTAGAGAACAACCGGTCTAATAAGCGCTATTCAGGACGACACCTAGATCACGGATGTGATAGACGCATTGTATCAAATGTCACGCCATGTTGTAGCTAAAAGCTCTAGGCTTATTTTCACAGTGAAAGGAGATGGCGAAACACTATAAGATGCTGACGGTAAGCATGTCATTCGAGCACCAATCTTCAAATTTGTCCATAAGGCGTTGCAGTTCAATGCAGTCGGAGTCTATTTTAATTACCTTAAAGATATTTACAGCGGCAAAAAAGACCGACAGCCTGGAGACAGGAGATTTAATAGTTCATTTATAAATAGCGAAAAGAGCAAGGGTCTAAGGCTGCTCCCGTGTGGTACACCAGAGATGTTGTTGAACTCGAGTCGGAAAACTCGGATCCGATCCACACTTAGCATACGGTGTATTAGGTACGAGTGTAGCCATTTGAAGAACGGTGCGGAAACTTCCAGCTTCTCCAGCCTAGCAAGGTGGATGCCATGATCCACCCGATCAAACGCTGATTTCAGGTCCGTGTATACTGCATCAATTTGCACCCCTTTAGGCAGAACGAGACGAAATCGACGAGTTGCTCACGATTCTCTCAAGCACTTTAGAACTGGAGCATAACGATGTGATCCCTCGATACCTTTGAACGTTGCGCTTATCACCCTTTTTTTGTACAGGGAACATTACTGATTCTTTCTATAGAGCAGGGAAATTGCACTACTGGATTGAAGCATTGAACAATACTGAAAGAGGTAGCGAGAAGGGAAAACTTTCAGAATGCAAGATGGAATACCGTCAGGTCCAATCGCTCACGAATATTTTAACTTTCCGATGTCAGTTTCCACAATCATTACCTGTTCCGTAAGCAAAGAGTGTAGGTAGATAAATTGTAAAATTCCTGTGGCAGGAGTAAATTTTGTTATTGTAATAGCACTTTTAAACAATTATCGTTAGTCCTACTTTTAGTGATTTCTTTGTTATATGGGAACGTCATAAATTTGCAGCTCTCGCACACCTTGCGTTGCTGCTGTTATTAGCCTGCCTAAAATTACACCAGGTACTGTAAGCAGTCTTAAATTCAATCATTCTCACCTTTTAACCTTCTAACTCTAAGCAAACGTAGATTAAGTATAACAACACTGCCTCAGATAATTTTAGATAGATTTTAATTTAGCTTTATGAAACAGTTTGTAATTTAGACTTTAGAGAAATAAATTTAGAAATAAGCTTAACTCTAGACCTTTGCCTTCAATTGTTTTTTGTTCTCGTTTTGTTTACTGTTTTGTTTTGTATCATACTGCCCTTTATTTACCCATCACTGGTGTAACGATTCCTCGCGTCAGCATGGGTGTAGTTACGTTGCGGGATCAATGTTGTTGGACGATGGATGATCTTCGATACGTTCATCTCGACAGGGCGCACTCAACACTACCGTTTAATGAAAAACGTTGAAGTTGATGACTACCGTCTGTCGGGGTGAGATTGTGCCAAAAACATATGTTTTTGTTCTTCAGCTTGTTATACACACAATTTAGCGATTAAGTTGATGCAAAGGCTGTCAATATATATGATGTATTTAATTTAATTTCACGGCATGAACATTTTGTTACCAATTTTGATATTTTAACCGCTAAGTCGACCAAAATGAAAACCAAAATCCGTTATATCAAGGTATCAAATTTTGTTTTCAATTTTCTCTAAAACTTTGCTCGGGCAGAATGACTAAACAGCTGGTATATCTAGTGTTATATAAGCAGTATTCCTGCTCCATTAAATAGGTACGTAATGCAATCTTAGTTCACACGTTTTTATTTAAAAATACACATCTTTATATAAAAATGAATTTTCACGCGTTCTGTAATCTGTTTACGTTACTCAAAATACAACGCCATAAAAGCTTACCGATGAGCTGTGACGTAACTTTTCACAGCAAATGTTTTATTACAAATATCACAGGCATACGGACGTTCGCCTGAAAATAGAGACAAAAAAGTAGCGTGAGAATATGATCTTATAGAGCTTATAGAGCTTATAGAGTACCCAACAGAGGAGAAGAAGGTAAATTTTTGTTTTTCCGTTTTTTATGTTATATGATTGCAATTGTATGTACGGCGTTTTATTCTACGTTTGAGTTCGTGTGCAAATCAAAGGTCCGCCCTAAGGGGTATGCCAAACGGAGGCGGTGGTAAGTTCGCTGAATCCGTTGCGAAATTTTCACGGCGGTCGTCAATTACCGCCCGTGTTTCCCAGCCCAACAATTTACGTTACAACTTTTCGTGGATCGAAGTCCGAGAGTCAGTCCTCGTCTCGTGCGTCGTCAATTGCGCACCGAGGTACCGAGTCCGAAGCAAGGGTTCATTCCTATCCCGGCGGTCGGCAGTGGAATCTTAGTGCGCGAGAGTCGTCGGCGAGAACATTCAGCCCTTGTGGAAGACTGCCCGGGAATCACACGACAATTGCGTCTTCGTGAACACTCTCGTTGATAAAAATTCGATAGCTATCTGTCCAGGCTTGCCACCCTCCGTAACTTTGGTTCGACCATTTAGCACACGAACAGACCACGCACCCTCCGCACAGTGGGGAATCGCTGGTCATCAGCCAAAAAATGAAAGTTCATTTCGACTCTCCGTTGTATTTTTTCTGTAATTCTATACTATTGAAGTGTTTAAATCCAAAATTTTAGATCAATATTACAAAATTTGAATCTTAAAAATATGCTAGAGGTCTAATGGTAGCTCAGAGTTCAACGGTGTCTAAGGAAAAGTTCTTCAAAAAATAGTGCTGAATAAATGCCATTTATTGAGTATGGAGTAATTTTATCATAGTATGCCACAATTTTAATTTTCATTAAAAAAGTGGCATATTTTCGCATAAAACACGTTTAAAAGTTTCGAAGCCAAGATTCGCCACTATTGACACTACCTGTAACAGTTAGCGTAAAATATGAGCTTTCAAATGGATATAGTCTCATATCTCATTTAGCGCAGAGTACAGATGTTATACGCTTGTAAGGCTACTATATCAGAATTCAATAATATAGACAAAATGCAGGTTGGTAAACGGCTGGATAATGCGGAATATAGACCCCATAGTGGTCGTTAGCCTCTTATCCAGCAACTCCGATCCCGACCTCCTCGTGGTACCAGCCGGAATACGAGCAACCTTAGCGGAGATCGGGTAACCAACCCCGGTGGAAACTATGGTCGTATACTAACCGGGAGTTAGTGAGTCTCGGCACTATAAGATGGCAGCGCCCTCGCGAGACTCGGTAGTGTTGCCCCAGTACGGCTACACACCTAAATTCAAAAACTAACAACATTGAAGCATATTCGGAGCGGAATATTCGACATCGACCTAGGCGACGGAACAAGGACGACGAATGGAGACTCGGGACTTGGAACTGCAGATCGCTAAATTTCGCAGGTTGCGAGCGGGTGCTGATTGAACAGTTGGAACCCCGCAAACTCGGTATCGTAGCTCTGCAGGAAATCTGTCGCAAAGGGGAGAAGGTATGGAAGATCCGTGGCGGAAAGGCCCAGTTTTACCAGAACGGTGGCGCTACCAACGAACTGGGAACGGGCTTTGTAGTGCTGGGCGGAATGGAGGATCGCGTGATAGATTGGAAGGCGATCAACGAGAGAATGTGTGTATTGAGGATAAAGGGCCGTTTCTTCAATTATAGCATCATTAACGTGCACTGCCCGCACGAAGGTAGACCCGACGATGAGAAAGAAGCGTTCTACGCGAGGCTGGAGGCAACGTACGACAGCTGCTCGTCACGGGACATCAAGATCGTCATCGGGGATATGAACGCCCAGGTCGGTAGGGAAGAAATGTATAGACCGGTGGTAGGACCCCATAGCCTGCACACCGACACAAACGATAACGGCCAACGATGTATAAACTTCGCAGCTTCCCGAGGACTGGTGATCCGAAGCACCTTTTTCCCGCGCAAGGATATCCACAAAGCCACCTGGAGATCACCTGACCAACGTACAATGAACCAAATTGACCACGTTCTCATAGAGGGCCGGTTTTTCTCTAACATTACGAACGTACGCTCCCGTCGGGGTGCGTATATTGATTCTGATCATTACCTAGTAGCAGTACATGTGCGCTCAAAGCTTTCCACCGTATACCGGACACGTCAAAGCCGCCCTCCTCGGCTGAACATCAGGCAGCTAGATGCCGAGAACTACGCGCGGGTACTGAATGAGGCACTGCCTCCTTCCGAGGAGTTAGGTGCTTCAAACCTCGAAGACGGTTGGGGCAGAATACGCTCGGCCATCGGAGAGGCCGCTACCGCGGCACTAGGTGTTGAGCCTCGGAGTACACAAAATTTATTTATAATGTAATTCATCCGACTAATAGTCTACATGAATGTAAATGACTGGGAAAACCCGTTCGAGTTGATCAGAAAAAGCGATTTTAGAGTCATTCTCGAATAGGCACAAAACCCAGTATCGTTTAACTAGCATTTCGTATTATAAAGGCTCACAATAGTAGTCAAAAATATTTAATGATAAAGCATCGCACATACAAATTTACAAAATAAAACGTAATAGTCAATTCACAATAAACAAAAAATGAACATATTACTAACTTATAGATGGGTTAAGTAACTTAAGCAGCTTTTGTTTGAACACCGATGACGACTCGTTGAACTCGAACAGGTGGAAGAACAGGTGGAAGGTTGCGCATATCGATTGAATAGGAGAATTCTTCGTGAAATCTGGACGGTTGATGGGCATATGCAGAAATCCGCTACGTCGACGAAGGTTTCTGGACAATGCCCTTGCCTGTAATTGTTCTAGTAATGTGGGACTATCTACTTCTGACGTGAGAATTTTAGCTGCCATAACAGCCTTGTACTGTACACCTTCCTTCTCTTTTCGAGGGTTGTCAATCCCAGCAACTAACAGCGAGCTTCATATGATGGAAGAATCTTTGGGTTATTCCACCGTAAATGCCTAAGGGCGTACCAAACAAACTTGCGTTGGATAGCCTCTATCCGATTGATCCAGTTTGCACGATAAGGTGACCAAAGAACTGCAGAATTTTCCAGGTGAGATCGGACATGTGCACAGTATAATGAGCGAAGACAGTGTGGGTCGTCGAACTCCTTGGCAATTTTGAACATAAATCCCAGTTGTCTATTTGTTTAATCGATGATTGCTGAGAGATGGTTCCGAAAAGTTAACCTTGTGTCAATCAAAACTCCAAGATCTTTGATACAGTCCACACGTTCAAGTATCTGATCATTAATACAATAGTCAAATTCTAAAACTTCACGGCTTTGTTTACGGGGGAATGATATTACGAGACATTTATTAATGCTGAGCGTCATTCTATTTTCTTGGCACCAATTGGTAAAGATTTTCAACAAAGACTGTAGAACATAGCAGTCGGCCAAGCTTTTCACAGCGACGTATATTTTTAGGTCGTCAGCATATACCAGTTTACATTTATCGTTAAGTAGAGCTGTCACATCATTAAAAAACAGTGAAAATAACAACGGGCCAAGGTTGCTACCTTGGGGAACTCCAGTCTCATTAACGAAAAAATCAGACAGCGATGATCCGATTTTAACTTGTAGCTTCCTATTTTTCAAGTATGACTCCAACCAGCGACAAAGACGGTGAGAAAACCCAAGTTTAGCAAACTTCTTCAGAGCAATATCATGATCAATCCGAACGAATGCTGCCTTAAGATCTGTGTAAACGGCATCAACTTGGTAACCTGAGCCAATTGTGTTGATACAAAATGTAGTAAAATCTAGCAAATTTGTATCAACTGATCGTCCTGGTACGAAACCATGCTGGTCAGGAGAAATATAATTCTTTACAGGAGAAAAGAATTACTTCACTCACGACAATTTCCATTAGGTTGGAGCCTGCACACAGTGATGTGATGCCCCTATAGTTACTGACAGTTCGTTTATCGCCTTTTTTAAAAACCGGGAACATGATCGACTTTTTCCATTCCGCTGGAAACTTTGCCTGATCCATGGACAACTTGAAGATCTTCAGAAGTGGCGTTAGTAGTAGTGGAATACAGCGTTTTAAAACAATAGCAGGTATCCCATCAGGTCCTGGGGTATACGATGGTTTAAGCCTGCGTGCTGCTCTAAGCAACATATCCTCAGATACAGTGAAACAGTCGATATCCACCAGATCAGAAGGAATGGTGTCGAGAAAGCCCTTAGAAGAATTGTCAGGATAAGCAACTCCGAAAACTGAGGAAAAATGCTGCGCAAACAATTGACACTTTGCAGCATTAGTTGAAGCAGTTGAAGTACCGAGTGAAACGGTCGAAGGCAAGCCATCCTCCTTATATTTTGAATTTACAAACGACCAGAATACTTTTGGATTGCGCCGCAATTGTTCCTGTGTTCTCCTGACATAGACAGCATATCTTTGACGATTGTACGTACGGAAAGCGTTGCATGCAGTAGAGAATTGCGCCTTCAAGTAAGAACACCGTGACCGCGAATACCGTCGAAGCGCTGAAGTACGTTTGGTTTTCAAATTTCTTAGTTTGGCATTTGACCATGGCGGTTTTGGCAGCGGTTTGTAGCGGGGTGTACAGGCGACTAACAAGTTAGTTACCCTATCAATCCGTTATCACGAACCAAGTAACTCACTCTCTTATCACACCGATCCACGAAACTCTCACACGATCTCTCGGTCAGTCGATCTCCGACAGTCAACTGTACATATGTGTATATAAATAAATTAATAGTAGATTGTCTATCGAACCGATAACACGCGTTTTATATTCAATCCGCGCCGGCGTGAAACCGAAAAGGTCCCCCAAAATTTGGTGACCCCGATGTGACCGTGCAGTAGTACTGCTTTAAAAAGACCATTTATAATCCGCAATCTGCGAACAGTGTAACTC
Organism: Sabethes cyaneus; assembly: GCF_943734655.1. NCBI lineage: Eukaryota > Metazoa > Arthropoda > Insecta > Diptera > Culicidae > Sabethes > Sabethes cyaneus. The sequence goes on along the minus strand of NC_071354.1, from coordinate 109,528,073 downwards.
CTACAGTGAATAATTTTTCGCGAAAGTGAAACCACGTGTGTCAAACAATGACCGAGAAGCAAGAAGAAAGTTTTAGCAATGGCGGTGCTATGGCAGAAGCCGAAGATGATGCCATACAACCATCGCCACTAGGTCCACCAGCAGTGATCGCAAAAATCAATTACCCGGAATTTGATCCGGACGATGTGGACACCTGGTTCATTTGCTTGGAATCCGCATTTAGTGTAAACCAAATAAAACAGGACAGACAAAAGTTTTACGCTGTGATTGTTTCACTCGGACCTCGTGCGAAATATGTCAGTACCGCCATTGCTAAGTGTAGTGAATCGACGATCAACGATCGCTATGAAACGCTTAAGACGGCCATCATGGAGTACTACCGTCCATCGGAAATGCAACGCTTCTCAAGTTTGCTTTCTGGAATGGCGCTTGGTGACCGTAAACCGAGTGCACTGCTCTCCGAAATGCGACGCCTGGGAGGAGATGGTTGTACAGACGCGGTGCTTTCTAACTTGTGGCTACGAGCCTTGCCCGACACCGTTCGATCCATCATCGCTGCGGTGCCATCCGCCGTCCTCGACGAGCAGGCGAAAGTCGCTGACAAAATTATGGGAGCACCCCGCAACGATATTTCGGCGGTCGAATCAGCCGGAAAACCGTCAATTCTGCACCTGGAACAGCGCATTGAAGCACTTTCTCGCCAATTGGAGGAAGCTTTCTCAGGAAATCACCGACGACGAGGACGTTCTGCAAGCCGCCATCAATCCCGTTCACCTGGACGACGTGATGCGACGCCATCGCGATCGAATGCAGCTCGCCGTTGGATATGCTGGTTCCATTATCGTCATGGAATACAGGCTCGCAAATGCGAAAAACGAAAAGGCGACAATTCAAGTGTCCCCTGTATTTTCTACGATGGAAAAATTCCGGTCTACATTCGTTCCGAAAAAAAACTAGACTCCGAGCAATCGCCCGAACCAATAAATCAATATGATGAATCTTATGCCTACTCGAACCACGCAATTAGCATCCGAAGAATCCACGTCCACGATCAACAATCATCGCAGCAATTCCTTATCGACACTGGTGCCGACATTTCGGTTGTTCCTCCGTCTCTTCGCGAACTTCTCCACCCTGTGAAATTTAGCCAACTGTTCGCTGCCAACGGAAGCCCAATCTAGACTTATGGCACGAAACGCCTCACAATTGGTATTGGCCTTCGTCGCTCTTTCGTCTGGCTTTTCACCATTGCCGATGTAAAAACACCGATCATCGGAGCGGACTTTTTGAAACACTACGACTTGTTGGTTGACCTCAAGCGAAGCAGGCTTATTGACAACCAAACCCGCCTGGAAATCAAAAATATCAACACCGTCTCCGAACCTACACTCACCACCTTCGACGTGAACTCGCCTTTTGCTGATATACTTAAAGAATATCAAGACATTATCATTCTCAATTTGAACCACCATCCTACGAAAGCGAAAACCGTTTATCAAATCATCACCACTGGTCAACCTGTTTTTTCTCGTCCACGTCGACTCCCAATTGATAAACTGAATGAAGCGAAGGCTGAATTCAGGTTTTTGATGAAACAGGGTATCTGTCAGCCATCCAAAAGTTCATGGGCTAGCCCACTACATATGGTGAAGAAGTCCAAGGGAAAATGGCGCCCTTGTGTAAACTACAGGGGTCTCAATGCAATCACGGTCCCTGATCGGTACCCGATTCCGCACATTCAGGATTTTTCTAACATTCTTCACAACAAAAAGGTTTTTTCATACATCGATTTGCAGAGGGCTTATCATCAAATCCCCGTTGCAAGCGAGGATATCCCGAAAACCGCCATTACAACCCCATTCGGATTGTTCGAATTTAAATATATGACATTCGGATTTCGGAATGCAGGACAAACGCTGCAGAGGCATCTACATGATATTTTGGGTGATATCGATTTCGTTTTCCCCTATGTCGATGACCTTTGTATCGCATCCGATGACGTCGAACAACACAAGAAATACCTTCGGCTAGTATTTCAACGGCTGAGGGAAAATGGACTCACCATTAATGCCGGCAAATGTCAGATCGGCAAATCCGAGGTCACATTCTTAGGCCACCTCATCACACAAGATAGCATAAAACCTACACCCGGTAAGGTTGAAGCTATCGTTAACTTCCCACAACCAGTGATAGCGAAACAGCTGAAACGATTCTTGGGAACCATAAATTTCTACCATCGCTTCATCCCGCATGCAGCAGTCAATCAGCAAATTCTCCAAGCTATGATCCAAGGGAACGTTCGGAACGACAAGACGTTGTTGAATTGGGATGAGATCACGACAGCCGCCTTTAACCAATGCAAAGAGGGCCTGGCCAACGTGACTCTTCTCGCTCACCCGTGTGCCATTGCAAAATTAGCACTAGAAGTCGACCCACCGGGCAACGCAATCGGAGCAGTGCTGCACCAGATTACCGAAAAAGGCTGCCAACCCCTCGCGTACTTCTCTCGTAAGCTGAGCGATGACAAACAGAAGGCCAGCACTTACGATAGGGAACTGTATGCGTTGTACGAAGCAGTAAAATACTTCAAGGACAACCTCACCCCCCTTGAGTTCTGTATTTATACGGACCACAAGCCACTCGTAACAGCCTTCCAGCAACGTCCCGAGCGAGCCAACCCTACGCAAGAACGACACCTCAGCTTCATCAGCGAATTCACAACGGACATTCGGCATATACTCGGAGAAGAAAATAGAGTTGCTGACATGCTGAGTCGCATCGAGGCGATATCTAATACCAACGAAGCCATCGATTTCGAGCTGATGGCCAAGCAGCATAAAGACGATCCTGAACTCAACTCGTTCCTTACAGATCCTCCAACCACTACCACATTAGCATTGAAGGCCTGCAATCCCCGTTATCGACGATTCCGATTTATTGCGATATCTGTACTTCTGCGATCCGACCGTTCGTACCCAAGAATTTTCGGCGGCAGATTATTCAAAAGTTACACAGTGCATCTCATCCTGGTGTTCGAGCGACCACTCGTCTCGTAACGGACCGTTATGTCTGCCCTTCCGTGCGACGCGATTGCAAGTACTTCGTCACGCATTGCGTCACTTGCCAGAAATCGAAAGTTAATCGACACAATAGATCACCAGTAGTCCCGATTTCCTCACCAGATGAAAGGTTTTCACACATCCATATGGATTTAATTGGACCACTGCCGCCATCAGATGGAAACGCGTATTGTCTAACGATGATCGACAAGTTTACGCGTTGGCCTGAAGTGATCCCGATCCCAAACATGATAGCAGCCACAGTTGCGCGAGCTTTCATCAACGGATTTGGAGTTCCAGTTTGGAGTTTGGAGTTCCAGTGAACGTTACCACCGACCTAGGAAGACAGTTCGAGTCCGAGCTGTTCCAAGAGCTTACCAAAATTCTGGGCAACACTCACCTGAAGACGACACCGTACCATCCTCAAGCCAACGGACAGATCGAGCGATGTCACAGACAACTTAAGGCTGCGATTATGCGCCACCATAATCCAAAGTGGACTGAATCGTTGCCAATCGTACTCCTCGGAATAAGAACCGCCCTCAAAGAAGACCTGCAAGCATCTGTCGCAGAAGCAACCTACGGAACCACTCTACGATTACCCGGAGAATTCTTCACAGAAAGTACCAGAAAAGCAACAATACCAGATTTTGTCATCGAATTGAAAAAGCAGATGGCGAAACTTCGACCAATTCCAACAAGCAATCACTCCAAATCATCTACATTTGTTCAAAAGGATTTGAGTACATGCAGTCACGTTTTTGTTAAGGTCTGCGCTGTTAAACCACCACTGTCGCAGCCATACAACGGACCGTTTCGAGTACTTCGTCGATAGAAAAAAGTATTTATCGTCGACATCAACGGAAAGCAGTCACCTATTTCCATAGATCGCCTGAAAGCTGCTTTCATCGAGCCAGCAACGAGCCAGCAACGATACCGGATAACACCGAAACATCTCCGTATAAAACCCGATCTGGACGCCACGTGAAGATTCCCCGAAGGTATTGAACCAGCTAAGGGGGGAGTACTTTGGCGAACCTAACTAGTTACCCTATCAATCCGTTATCACGAACCAAGTAACTCACTCTCTTATCACACCGATCCACGAAACTCTCACACGATCTCACGATCAGTCGATCTCCGACAGTAAACTGTACATATGTGTATATAAATAAATTAATAGTAGATTGTCTATGGAACCGATAACACGCGTTTTATATTCAATCCGCGCCGGCGTGAAACCGAAAAGGTTCCCCAAAAGTTGTTTAGAATCAAGCCAAATCGACAGACTGATTCATCAACGTCAGTGCATTCAACAACAGAAAACCAATCAAACGTTGCTAGGCTTTGTGACAATGCAGAAAAGTCGATTTTCTTGTAGTTGAGTAATGCGGGATCGTGAGTGTCTTCAAACTTTCATTGCAAAAATTTAGAGCTGGATGGTGGTTATCCAATGACACCAGTGGGTCGACAGCAGCGGAAACAGAACACGATATGCCGTCACTAACGAAAACCAGATCCAATTGACGCTGGTTATAATTCTGGATCATACTACATTGGTTCAGATTATTTCTTGCGACTCCGTCCAGTAGTAGTTCGATTACTGAGGATTCCTTTCGAACCCCTGAACGAATGGCCATGGGATCTGCAAAAACTTTTCCCTCGGGTGTGCACAACCAAGTTAAACTAGGCTGATTATAATCGCCCGCGACAACTAATATGTCGTCAATTCTGGCAATTTCGCGAACTTTGTCGATACAGTTTATTGGATTTGCCATAAGTGAACTATCACTGCGTTTCTCGCAGGGCAAATAAAAAGTTCCGATGAAAATTTTGCAGTTTTTCATTTTGACCACTACAAATACTCGTTCAAGATTACTTGACATTCCTTCAGCACACAGACATGAATCGAACGATTTTCGAACAGCAATTAAAATGATTGAAATGATTGGTTTGATGGGGAATGCCAACAAGCGGTGGAGGAGAAAAAAAATGCTTGGAAAAATTATCTAAGTATTGCCACTAGAGAGAACCTGGCCAAATACCGACGAGCTAGGAACCAGTTGACCACGATCCTGAGGAGAAAAAAGCGCCAAAAGGAGGACAGAGATCGTGAAGAATTAGAGCAACTACTCCGAGCTAATGACACGCGCAAGTTTTATGAGAAGGTGAACCAAACTCGGAAGGGTTACACACCGAAACCTGACATGTGTAGGGACGAGGGAGGGAATCTAATTATAAACGAGCGCGAGGTGGTCGACAGGTGGAAGCAGTTCTTCGATGAACACCTCAATGGCGAGATCGCAGAAGGAGGCGGAACGGAAATTAACCTAGGAGCGCCCATGGAAGATAGTAATGTCCTAACACCTGATCTCCAAGAAGTCAAACGAGAAATCAGGCTGCTGAAGACCAATAAAGCCGCTGGGAAGGACTGCCTACCAGCAGAGCTTTATAAACATGGCGGAGAAACGCTAGCAAAGGCTCTACGCTAGCAAAGCTACCAGAGGAATGGATGGATGGAGTGGTTTGTCCCATCTACAAAAAGGGTGATCGGCTAGACTGCTGCAACTATCGTGGTATTACGCTGGTAAACGCCGCCTACAAGGTACTCTCCCAGATCCTGTTTCGTCGGCTGTCACCGATAGCACAAGGTTTGGTAGGGAATTATCAGGCGGGTTTCATGGGGGCTCGCGCAACTACGGACCAAATTTTTACTACCCGACAGATCTTGCAGAAATGTCCGGAGTACAACGTGCCCACGCATCACATCTTTATTGATTTCAAAGCAGCATACGATACAGTCGATCGAGACAAGCTATGGCAGATAATGCACGAATACGGTTTTCCGGACAAACTGACGCGACTGATCAGAGCTACATTGGATCGAGTGATGTGTTTCGTACGCATCTCTGGGACACTCTCGAGTCCATTTGAGACGCGACAAGGGCTGAGACAAGGTGACGGTCTATCCTGCATGCTGTTCAACATCACTCTTAAGGGGGTGATCCGACGAGCGGGCATCGAAACGAGAGTAGCCAACATCTAGGCTTTGCAGAGGGCCTCCGCGACGGCGGGGGCAATCTACGCCACCATACTGAAAGCGGCGTCTAGGAGAATTGGGCTAAAAATAAATGCGTCGAAGACCAAATACATGAAAGGAAGAGGCTCAAAGAAAACAAACGCGCGCCTCCCACGGACGGTAACCGTTGACGGCGACGAACTAGAAGTGGTAGAAGAGTGTATTTGGGATCGCTGGTATCGTGTATTTGGGATCGCTGGTGACCGCGGACAACAACACTAGTAAGGAGATCCAGCGGCGCATCCAAGCGGGAAATCGGGCCTACTTTGCCCTTCGTAAAACGGTACGATCAGGAAGCATACGCCGCCGCACGAAGCTAACAATGTACAAAACCATTATTAGACCGGTAGTTCTTTATGGACTTGAAGCCGTGACGCTGCTTACGGAGGACATACGCGCCCTTGCCGTGTTTGAGCGGAAAGTGCTGCGGACGATATTTGGCGGAGTACAAACTGAAAACGGAGAGTGGCGGAGGCGTATGAATCACGAGCTACAGGCACTGCTTGGGGAGACTCCCATCGTACATCTAGCGAAAGTTAGCAGGCTACGGTGGGCCGAACACGTCGTAAGGATGCCGGACGACAGTGCGACGAAAATAGTCTTCTTCAACAACCCCACCGGCACCAGGAACAGGGGGGCCCAACGTGCACGATGGCTCGACCAGGTCGAAAGCGATTTGCGACTTCTGAGACGACTAGGAAATCGGCGACGAGTGGCCCAAGACCGAGTTGAATGGAGACGAGTGCTTGAAACAGCACGAGCCACCCCGGCTCTATGCTGCTGCTGAAGAAGAAGAAGACAAAATGCAAACACTCAAAGTAAACGTAGGATACGTCAATTATGGGATATCTCCTTTACATGGTTGGATAAGCTGCTTTAAATGCATGATCCAAATTGTATATTGACTAGATTTTAGAGGTTGGACAAAATCTGGAGGATACGGCAATAGTAATGACGGAAATACAGCTCGAAAATCTTTTGCCAATCCTGGTATTAGTTCTAAAATCACGGGTATAGACATGACATTAATCAGAGAAATTCAGAGAGGTTGAGAAATTCTCTCATAGCAAGCTTTTGAACACATTATTCCAGAAAAATTCAAAACTTATTGTTTGTATACCACAAAATTTTATATCAGGGTATACTCATCATTTAATAGACCCACTGCAACGCAAAGACTTTGGATTCGCGGTCATAAATGAATCTAGGCAACTATATTGCTGATAGGACGAATGACAAAAGCACAAAAATAACTTTTTTTTTGTTTAATTATAGTCACTTTAACTGCTCGAGTCTTTCGTGACTACTGCGGGGTTGGGAATTGAACCGAGGTCCTCGGCGTGAGAGGCGTGAATGCCAACCACTACACCGGGACTGACCCCCACAAAAATAAGGTTATGGCCTTATAATAAAAATAGTGATAAAAATACAAGAGAATATTTTACAGGCAAAAATGAGGGTGAAAATACAAATCGTGATAAAATTATTCGTCTTCTTATTTCTCCGGATAAAGTTTATAGCTTCTTCGAAACGGAAAAATGTAATTAGAAGAACTTTCCTGAGAACGAAATGTGAAGCGAGTGATCCTGCCGAAAAAGAAGAAGACCAAGAAGAAGAAGAAGATGGAGATAAAGAAGATTAAGAAAATTAATAAGGGGAAAAGTTTTGATTTTTGATTAATAATAACTTATATATAATTTTGTGTTGTTTATTAAAGTTCATACTTGCTTTGTATTATATTGTATTTTATAAAACAAAAATGTTTTATCCTATCAAAATTCAAATGCAATAAATTTTCCGATGTTGAAAATTCTCTCTAACACAAAAAATATAAGTTCTAATGCAAAATAAACCTGAAATTCGAGCTCAGCATATTATCCTTGATTAAAAGAGATTTTTTGTTTGGCCAGCATTTGTATGGAGTCTCTTCACTGTGCACCGTCCCGAGCAGCGCCAACTGGCTTCCATCAATAGTGTTATGTCGGCAACTAATACCTAGACAAAAGAAGAAGTATACCACAATAGATCAAAATAATGGTCGCAGTGGTCAAATCTTCCGACAAAAAAAAGCGCCGACTGGCAACGTCAAACGGCTCTGAAGGTTTTATGGTCTACCCGGATCACACCAGGCCGCCATCGTCGACTACTACAAAACCCTGTGCGCAGGTAGGTGGAAACCCTCCCTGAACAGTGTTGCCTGAACAAGAGTAATGTGCAATTCGAACGAACAGTAAATAATAAAGCTAAAGTTAACTTACATTGAAAGTTGTGCACTCGAAAATTTGTCTTTGCTAGTATAGCGCCATAATTCCGTTTAGTGGCCGTACGAACTATAAAATCGCATTCGATAGGTTAACCCTAAACGGTAGAATAAATTCACACACCGAAGTTACGTTTTGCCTTTCTACTATATAAATATATAATATGTTGTGGCTTTCGGGTTGATGTTTCTCGGTGAAAATTCAAATTTATAACTTTTTTAAACTACGTTTCGGCTTACTGTTTTTACTCAGCCATCATCAGATTAAACAATATTTATAGTCAATTAGGAAACACTAAACTTTTGTTGTCCGCTGTTTCTTCTATGACGACGCTGTTCGCGTCGTGTGCGGTTCTCTTCGGAAGAGAACCGGAAGAGAATCTCTATCTTTCTCTCTCTCTGTGTGTGTGTGTGTGTGTGTGTGTGTGTGTGTGTGTGTGTGGGTGTGTGTGTGTGTGTGTGTGTGTGTGTGTGTGTGTGTGTATGTGTGTGTGTGTGTGTGTGTGTGTGTGTGTGTGTGTGTGTGTGAGTGTGAGTGTGTGTGTGTGTGTGTGTGTGTGTGTGTGTGTGTGAGTGTGAGTGTGTGTGTGTGTGTGTGTGTGTGTGAGTGTGAGTGTGTGTGTGTGTGTGTGTGTGTGTGTGTGTGTGTGTGTGTGTGTGAGTGTGAGTGTGTGTGTGTGTGTATGTGTGTGTGTGTGTGTGTGTGTGTGTGTGTGTGTGTGTGTGTGTGTGTGTGTGTGTGTGTGTGTGTGTGTGTGTGTGTGTGCGTATGTCACGCTTTTCAATCTCACTCACTTTTCTCGGAAATGGCTGAACCGATTTTGATGATCTTAGTATCAAATGAAAGTTCTAGTTGCCTTATAGGTCGCAATTGAATTTCACATTGATCAGACCTTTAGTTCAAAAGTTATGTATAAAAATATGAAAAATAAGAGACTTTATTTTCTTAGCGGCCCCTCAACCGATTTGAACAAAATTGATTGCAAATGAGGAGACCTTTTAAAAGCTATAACCTCTAATTTTCATGATGAATGGTCTGGCGATTTAAAAGTTACATAAAGAAATGTAAAAAACCCTAATTAATCCACTTAGCGGTGTGACATGGCCTTTCTACTGCATTGAAAACATATTTTTGTAACATATCTGCATTAATTTAATGACAAACATCCTAGAATTCATTATTATTTGAAACTACCCAGGTAACCAATAAGCATTAAAATAAGCAGTAAATCAGTCGTTTATTAGCATCCCTGGCGTTTTATACTGCAGGTTGTTGTTTATCAGCTTTTTGACTGCATAACTGTTGTAAATTGGCATTTAAGGCAACTTAAATGCTTATTGGCTTGCTTTTAAATTGCATTGGAAATGCTTATTGGTTACCTTGGTACCGTTTACATCTTTCAAATGAAACCAAGTTATTGAAAATCGGAAGATATTCAAACTTAGACATTTAAGCACCGTATGTTAAACTACTCAAAATGTGTAAAACCAAAATATATTAATCAAGGGTCGATTGTATGTATGTGTGCGATGTGTCTATGTATGTGTGCATGTATGTGTGTACAATTATGCAATTTGCATGGAAATACAAGATAAGAGAGAAACATTTCATTTGTCATTTTCATCACTAGCTGTAATTCACGATCGGACTAGAAAGCAGGAAAGTGGTTGATTTGGGCATATACATAGGTATATTGGTGTATAGAACTGAAAATGCTAATAAATGGATTTTCCCATATAAATTTATACAAATTTCAAACAAATTTTGCATATGGATCATTCCACGTCAAGTGACCGAGAAAAAGTACAAACTTGTAATCGACCTTTTCGGATTTTCACCAAACTCGGCCAGATTGTTCGTTTTGGCTCAAGAAGCAATAATCCCAAACTCTGCTTAGAAGCTCAAAAACAAACTTTTGTTATATTATATACTGTTTATGTGTTGCCACAACAGCGCAATATTGCTTTAGATTAAACTAGACTAATTTTGCTTTTTTTGTTATTTGCTTATTGCTAGGAAGTTTCATTTTGTTTACAGTTTTACATGAGAAATTGGGAATTGTTTGTTTAAAAATGCTATATCTCGAGAACGGGACAGAACACCTCGTGGTTTTGAGTGATTCTTATATAAAAAAGTCTGAGGAGCACGATGGTGTTGAAATTTTTGAGATCAAATTGTACTCATTGAGAGAAAAATACAAATTTAGTTTTCAGATCAAAAATAAACATATTTGGCAGCGCTGCCGCAAAAAAATAATATTTTTGTCGGATTCCTCAGATGATTTCTCATGAAAATGTAGAAAAGAGTTTTTTCTAAATTGAATATTTACGAAGATATAAGCAAAAGAAAATAAACGAATTTGACGAAAATGATGCTTTTTTAATAAAAGAGGGGGGGGGGTTCCTAAGGGAAGTCAAGGGAAAGTCCAATCGGCACCAAACCTGGGATTTTTGCTTCTTGACCCAAAACGAACAATCTGGCCGAGTTTGGTGAAAATCCGAGAAGGTTGATTACAGGTGACTCGGACACTTGACGTGGAATGACCCATATATCGGATCGCTCGTGTCATCAAAACCAGGTTTCATTTTCGGTTTTTCATTTAGACTACAGCACCTCAACGAAACAGTATTCGAAAAAGTAGTGTAAGAAGCGATTGTAGAGTTTATTATTATCTACAATATTGTTGAAGAAAGTATTGCTTTATCTTTTGTATTTATAGCGCTATGGGGCTGCTACCCCGTTGGTAGCAATAAAGAGCGCTCATTTGGCTACCAACGGGGTAGTCGCCTCATAACGCCGTAAATACAAAAGATAAAGCTATATTTTCTTCAACAATATTGTCGATAATAATAAACGCTACAATTGCCCCTTACACTACTTTTTCGAATTCTGTTTCGTTGATGCGCTGCACTCTGATGAGCATCTACTGAAACAAACCGAAAATGAAGCCAGATCAAAACAGACTAGCATTGGAAAAACCATTATTTTGGCGCTACTCTTGTACTGTTTCTTTGATCTCATCTCGTTTTCTTAACTCTCTAACGGACAACATCGTAAAAACGATGCGATCAAACAAATGACTATTTTTTCATGAATGTATTCAAAAGAAGCTCCAGTCTTGATTTTCATGCAAAATCAATTATCAAAAGGAGCGCCAACTAAAAAAAGTCCAATTTCTCTTTCTAATATTCCATATCTAATGCTCTAACCAGTTATTTTTGCAATTCAGATATATTACAAAATTGAAATCAAGCAAGTATATAAATCATAGAAAATTTTTGAGGTCAATCATTTTGTTGTAGATGCCATTATTCATCGAAAGTAAAAAAAAATATTCACGCTATATTTTTTTTCAAAATTTTCCTCAATTCCTTTTAAAAGATGATAATTCTGATGCATAATCATAATGTTGTGACATTAATATCAACATTTCAAGAAATCGGTTCTGAACACATTTGTCAATTCAAATTCAAATCAAAACAAAATTCGTATGTGGCTTTGAAGCCTTACTCGTTAAACGGTTAATTTATAACTTTCTACGTATATTAATTCAAGTCTGCAAAAATTATTGATTGATTTTACATATATTTCCAGAAATTACTTAACTATAATAAAACTAAATAAGGTGTTAATAAAGTTAATTAAATGACCCTTACAAATATTTGCGCACGCTAGGAGAGAAAATATTGCACGCAGTACGTTCTTATGAATTTACTATTAATTAAGGATTTTGAAGAATGACGAACAGATATTTAAAAATATAGTTAACTCAATTATAAATGTTCCTGAGAAATAAAAAATAATTATCGTTGCAGTAGAAAGGCCAGGTCACACCGCTAGGTGAATTAATTCGAGTTTTTAAATTTAAAGATCGACAGGTTTCCTTTACCGTTTCCGTACGAAAGCCTGATTTCGTGGTAACCTTAGGTCCGTTGTCGGCCGTGCGAGTCGTTCCCTGAAGAGTCGTCAGAAAATTAGTCGAGCACGCAAACGACCGGTGGTCTCCTAACACTGGGAGTGGCGCTAAAGCCATCATGTTGAAATAAAATTCTTCTCCCAACCTCGTCACGGTTTCAATTGGTACACCCTCTATTACTGGTACATCTACCCTATTACTTTTGTTTTATCCTCAGATAGTGCTTCGATTCAAATGGGTACCTAAATATGCCCGAGTTCTATCTGATCTAAGCTTTACATGCAAAAGTTGATGTATTAGAATAATGAAAGAATGCTCTGTAATATTATTTACCTGTATGTATACGCTTATGAATGTTTAGTGTGGATCGCTGCGAGAATCGTTTTAAGCAAGTTGAACATTCGAAGGGTCTTTCTCCTGAAAAACAATAAAATTATATATTATAATTGTGATAATCCTTGCTACTTTCTGGATTAGTGTCAGCCTGTATGACTTTTGTTTAAAGGCCAAGTGTTTTCCATTGAGCTTTTATATTATGTGAGTTATATGTAGGGGAGAGTAGTCAACAGTGAGACAACAGGAACAGTGAGACATCGGGAATAGCTTCGCCATAAAACGTACAAGATCCATGATATTTTCCTGCAAAGTAAAGTTTGTGAATCTATATCACATAATACAGTTTGAGAAAAATTTATTAATTTTTAAGTATATTTTTCAACAAAAGTCGTTTTTGGGGGGGTCAAAGTAAATTTTATTGCGAACATTTTCAGGTGATTTTTAACGGCAAATCGCATAACTAATCCAAATTAAAGTTACTACATGGCATCTCATAGGAATGAGAGATAAAAAAAAAAATATAAGACCATCGAATTGTTTGCTAACACCACTATTTCACTATTTCTTATAAAACATTCCTATTGGGAACAGTGAGACAAACAGATGTGGGTAATTTCCAAAAAAAATTTTTGAGTTGAATTGTAAACCAATCCATATAAATTGATTGTAAATGAGTTCTGAAGTGTAAGTTGAAGGTCAGATAACCAGGATTTGACCTTTATATGAATATAAATGTAGATGTGAGAAAAATCGGAATTTTCAATACTGCACAACAATAATGTATCCTTTATGCACAAAATAAACAGTACGACTTCTAAATTATTCTTTGTTACCAAAAAATATGGTTTAAGTTTAATTCTAATATGTGTCTCAGTATTCAATACTCGTTGTCTCACTCTTCCCACCTACTGGGGAACAGTGAGCCAAAAAGACACCTTCACATTTGCGTTTGTAACTATTTTATCTTTTAACCAAACGGGCTGAAACATTTTTTTTAGACAACTAGAAGGATATACCTTTCAAATGGATTGAAGACCTCGTTGGTAACTATCACCAAAAAATTTTTAAAATTTTTGGAAAAAAAGTGTCTCACTGTAGACGTCTCTCCCCTATATATATTATGCAGTTTTCAAAAGCAGTAGATTATGAAGACGATATGGGATTATAGACATGAAGTAACATTTTGAAGTTGGCTAGTGATACGGGAACGGTGAGTAAAGTCAACAAATGACTATCTATTAGTAGGGTTCAGTACGTACTTGTCAACTAAAAAGATAAAAAACCTTTGTCGCAAATTGATAGAAATTTAATGCAATATAGCTATTAATGCTTTAGCATATAACTGTGATGTGTGCGCAATTATGTTCACATTTACTTATTCTAGAAATTAAACAGCTGTTAATACAGTATCACAGAACATTTACACTCCTTTTTATCAAGGAGATAAAAAGAATTTCTGATATGAAAATATAAATCAGTTTTCATTCGCTAGCAGAACATTCAAAACAAGCAAAGCCATGGTTATAAACGTCCTGTTGAGAAGTTGAGCCTTCTTTATCGACAGACTTCGCAGCCGGCAGTTAGAGTACAGGACAATTGCGGGTTAGGGCAACGATCCTACTGACTCTATAGCCGTACCTACCAGCGATTAGAACATACGACGAAGCAGAACATTCATCGTGTTGTTAATTCTATTCTAAACAAACTGAGGTCATCATTTACACTATAACAACTGTGCGAGGCAGAGGCGCCAAAAAAGCTTCTAGCATATTGAGTGAAAATCTACACTAAATGAATGGATTATTGAAGATAACTAGTTTTTGAGTTACAACCATTTAGTTGTTATTTGTTATTTATTTATAAAAATTCATTCAACATAATATTGTCTTGATGAACACTAATATAGACTAACTAAGAGTTACATATTATTACACTTATACACAAAACTACACTTAAACAGCGCACAGCTATCGTCTCTACAAGAGGAGTAGTCTTTTAAAAGTGTTTATGGTGATGTCAAAATCGAACAGCTCGTACACGGTGTTGAACTGAGCTGCCATGTATCTTATTGGACTGAACTGACCGTAGTTAACTCTCCGAGCGTCAAGATGAAGGAAATTCCTAGTACGAAGAGCCCTTTCCGGAGCATATACATTCAGCTGTTCCAGGATAGGCGGACAGTCACTATGCCCGATCAGGAGCTTAGCAACAAACACAACTTGAGTTGTCGTACGCCTCTTCTGGAGGGTTTTAAGTCCTAGCAATTTGCACCGTGTGTCATATGGAGACATGTCCAGCGGGTTGCTTCACGGTAGCATCCGAAAAGCATAACGGACGAACTTTTTTTGTACTGCTTCAATCCTCGCAATCCAGCTAGCTTGAAACGGGCACCAGACTATTGAGCAGGTCTCGAGTAATGATCGTACCAATGCGCAGTACAGCGAACGAAGACAAAACGGATCGCGGAACTCGTTAGCTATTTTAAAGATGAAACCGAGTTGCCTGTTAGCTTTTGAGATGATCTCTTCAAAGTGCAAACGAAAGGTGAGAGCACAGTCAAGATTCACTCCCAGTTCGAGTTCAGTTTGCGGTAAAACGAGATAACACTGCATTTGGGTACACTAATGGTTGACAAGTTATTCGTACACCACGCCTCAAATAGGTCAACCAGCTGCTGCAATCTCAAACAGTCAAGTGTGGTTTTTATTGGCAGGTATATCTTAACATCGTCTGCATAAAGCAGACGACATCCAGCAGGCAGCAGTATAGAGAGCTCGTTGATGAATAGTGTGAAAAACAAAGGGCCCAAGTTGCTTTCTAGTGGAACCCCTGATAGATTACAAAACAGTTCCGATTCTACCGGACCGATTATGACGCATAAAGTACGGTCAGTGAGATAAGACTTCATCCATGAAAGCGACAGAAATTCCAAGTTTCTCCATCCGATTCAAGGATTACCTACGAATGGCCGAAACACAAATGGCCGAAATAACGAATGGTATAATATATCAAATGGCCGAATCACGAATGGCTGAATCACAAAAGGCCGAATCACGAATGGCCGAATCACAAATGGCCGAAACACGAATGGCCGAATGTCATATTCGACCGAAAATATTCATAGCCTTCAACTTGCGCTAACGTTAAGTACATGCTGTCCTTACTCGCTGCCGCTCGTTCGGACTTAACTAAGGGATAGTCCCTAATAGACAGTAAACCTAGGAAAATGCATGCACCTAAATAGTAGTGGTTTCTGCGGGGGGGGGGGGGGGCTGCCGACGGCCGGTCACCGGCGCACACTCACGGCCTACACGTCCAGCGGGTTGCTTCACGGTAGCATCCGAAAAGCATAACGGACGAACTTTTTTTGTACTGATTCAATCCTCGCAATCCAGCTAGCTTGAAACGGGCACCAGACTATTGAGCAGGTCTCGAGTAATGATCGTACCAATGCGCAGTACAGCGAACGAAGACAAAACGGATCGCGGAACTCGTTAGCTATTTTAAAGATAAAACCGAGTTGCCTGTTAGCTTTTGAGATGATCTCTTCAAAGTGCAAACGAAAGGTGAGAGCACAGTCAAGATTCACTCCCAGTTCAAGTTCAGTTTGCGGTAAAACGAGATAACACTGCATTTGGGTACACTAATGGTTGACAAGTTATTCGTACACCACGCCTCAAATAGGTCAACCAGCTGCTGCAATCTCAAACAGTCAAGTGTGGTTTTTATTGGCAGGTATATCTTAACATCGTCTGCATAAAGCAGACGACATCCAGCAGGCAGCAGTATAGAGAGCTCGTTGATGAATAGTGTGAAAAACAAAGGGCCCAAGTTGCTTTCTAGTGGAACCCCTGATAGATTACAAAACAGTTCCGATTCTACCGGACCGATTATGACGCATAAAGTACGGTCAGTGAGATAAGACTTCATCCATGAAAGCGACAGAAATTCCAAGTTTCTCCATCCGATTCAAGGATTACCTACGAATGGCCGAAACACAAATGGCCGAATCACGAATGGCCGAAACACAAAAGGCCGAAATAACGAATGGTATAATATATCAAATGGCCGAATCACGAATGGCTGAATCACAAAAGGCCGAATCACGAATGGCCGAATCACAAATGGCCGAAACACGAATGGCCGAATGTCATATTCGACCGAAAATATTCATAGCCTTCAACTTGCGCTAACGTTAAGTACATGCTGTCCATACTCGCTGCTGCTCGTTCGGACTTAACTAAGGGATAGTCCCTAATAGACAGTAAACCTAGGAAAATGCATGCACCTAAATAGTAGTGGTTTCTGCGGGGGGAAGGGGCTGCCGACGGCCGGTCACCGGCGCACACTCACGGCCTACACGTCTTGCCCTGAATCATCTACGAAACATTTGCTACTAACACGGTAAATACGTCTCGCACCTTATAATGAAGATGTATTTATAATCAAGAAATATGAGGTAAAAACCAGTATAAAAATAATCTTTCGTAGATATATGCTTATATTATAATTGTAATCTTATTCTTATTGTCATGGATTTTCACAAAGAAGTAAATGCAGTAAACTACAAGTTTATTACCCTATTACTAAAGCGGCCGAAACATTTCATTCAATATTCCGCCGTATCCATCTTTGTTGACCGAACATAGCAAAGCCAACAGTTGTGTCCATTGTTGTTGAACACGGTTTGCTTTCCGCACGGTAGTTGGTAGTTGTCCTGTGAAAAATGAGTGCATCCGGCGATTCATCCGATGTTGCTGGTTTCAACAACGAAGAAAGTGCACCTGTCGTTAAAATTGTGTTGTCGCAGAGAGGAAAACCGATGCTTTCCATTGATACTATTCAACAAAAACAAGCAGAAGCGGAATGCTTCTTATACATTTTTCATTTCACACAAAATATAATAAAACAATTAAATATACGTGAACTAAGACAACATTACTCGACCAACACCGACATTTTCATGGCGGTAGAGCGGCTGCAGATTTGTTGATAAAGTACTTTTATTTGATGTTTTTATAATGTAATAAAAATTCTAGGCTTTGTCTTTTCTGCCGCAAAATCGGATACAGGAGGCGTACGACCCGATGAAAGGGACGATGCCTGAAGAATTGGAGAATTTCCTTACATATTTTCGGAATCGCGGAACTCGTTAGCTATTTTAAAGATAAAACCGAGTTGCCTGTTAGCTTTTGAGATGATCTCTTCAAAGTGCAAACGAAAGGTGAGAGCACAGTCAAGATTCACTCCCAGTTCAAGTTCAGTTTGCGGTAAAACGAGATAACACTGCATTTGGGTACACTAATGGTTGACAAGTTATTCGTACACCACGCCTCAAATAGGTCAACCAGCTGCTGCAATCTCAAACAGTCAAGTGTGGTTTTTATTGGCAGGTATATCTTAACATCGTCTGCATAAAGCAGACGACATCCAGCAGGCAGCAGTATAGAGAGCTCGTTGATGAATAGTGTGAAAAACAAAGGGCCCAAGTTGCTTTCTAGTGGAACCCCTGATAGATTACAAAACAGTTCCGATTCTACCGGACCGATTATGACGCATAAAGTACGGTCAGTGAGATAAGACTTCATCCATGAAAGCGACAGAAATTCCAAGTTTCTCCATCCGATTCAAGGATTACCTACGAATGGCCGAAACACAAATGGCCGAATCACGAATGGCCGAAACACAAAAGGCCGAAATAACGAATGGTATAATATATCAAATGACCGAATCACGAATGGCTGAATCACAAAAGGCCGAATCACGAATGGCCGAATCACAAATGGCCGAAACACGAATGGCCGAATGTCATATTCGACCGAAAATATTCATAGCCTTCAACTTGCGCTAACGTTAAGTACATGCTGTCCATACTCGCTGCTGCTCGTTCGGACTTAACTAAGGGATAGTCCCTAATAGACAGTAAACCTAGGAAAATGCATGCACCTAAATAGTAGTGGTTTCTGCGGGGGGGGGGGGGGGCTGCCGACGGCCGGTCACCGGCGCACACTCACGGCCTACACGTCTTGCCCTGAATCATCTACGAAACATTTGCTACTAACACGGTAAATACGTCTCGCACCTTATAATGAAGATGTATTTATAATCAAGAAATATGAGGTAAAAACCAGTATAAAAATAATCTTTCGTAGATATATGCTTATATTATAATTGTAATCTTATTCTTATTGTCATGGATTTTCACAAAGAAGTAAATGCAGTAAACTACAAGTTTATTACCCTATTACTAAAGCGGCCGAAACATTTCATTCAATATTCCGCCGTATCCATCTTTGTTGACCGAACATAGCAAAGCCAACAGTTGTGTCCATTGTTGTTGAACACGGTTTGCTTTCCGCACGGTAGTTGGTAGTTGTCCTGTGAAAAATGAGTGCATCCGGCGATTCATCCGATGTTGCTGGTTTCAACAACGAAGAAAGTGCACCTGTCGTTAAAATTGTGTTGTCGCAGAGAGGAAAACCGATGCTTTCCATTGATACTATTCAACAAAAACAAGCAGAAGCGGAATGCTTCTTATGCATTTTTCATTTCACACAAAATATAATAAAACAATTAAATATACGTGAACTAAAACAACATTACTCGACCAACACCGACATTTTCATGGCGGTAGAGCGGCTGCAGATTTGTTGATAAAGTACTTTTATTTGATGTTTTTATAATGTAATAATAATTCTAGGCTTTGTCTTTTCTGCCGCAAAATCGGATACAGGAGGCGTACGACCCGATGAAAGGGACGATGCCTGAAGAATTGGAGAATTTCCTTACATATTTTCGGAATACTTACATAGGTGGGAGGAACCGGAACAACAGGCCATTGTTTCACCCCACTCTGTGATCAAATTTTAAGCCTGTCATTGACAAGCCACCGCGGACCACAAACAGCTTGGAAGCATGGCATCAACGATGGACAACCATTGTTGGTTCCCATCACCTGTCAATGACCAGGATCATCATAGAGCTGCGGGTGGACCAAAAGGCGATAGAGGGGAACTTCCTTAGAATTCTTCAGGGGGATGTTCCGAATTCGCACCGAGAAATAGAAGAAAAAACTACAGGGTATACAGCCCTAAGGGTTGTACGAAAGGGTGACGTAGGACTGTGTCATATAATACTCATTATATTGATAACATGTTTTAATCGATGAAGTATAACTTTATGTCTGATCATTAAATCAAAGACTAATGTAAACTGCATTTCTGGCATATGCATATTTGAGTATTTGTGAGTATCATTGTTTGGGTGTTTATTTGTAAAAGAAGAGCTAAATATTCTGATTTAATTCTTCATTGAATCAATGGTGGTTTTGAAAAAAAACCGTTTGAAATTGTTTGGTGGCCCTGAAAAGAACTATGTTTGAGCTGATAGCACTTCTTAAAAATCAGTACTATAATTACTGTTGCCAATATATAGATGGATGTCGCTATTCGGTCCTTTAGACTCTAGGATGATGGTTGTCCGCTAATACAGGAGTGATAGGAAATACCAAATCACTGTAAAGTAGAAATGGATTAGTTTTATCAAAATACTGACCGTCCGTCACTGCGATCGTGCGATAAATGAGCAGGCGGCGTACCAAGTGCACCATTTTATATAGTCACTGGCACTGCCGCTGCTACTTGTAAGCTAGTGTAGGTGGTGAGGGAAACCAGATCGACTGCTGCTGCTGCTGCTCAAATGATTATCTGACGCTGAATGAGCAAGCATTTCCCATGTTAACATGGTATAACGCAAAATGGAACGTTAAATATTTTAGAAATTGTAGAAAAATCTTTCCATTCTTCAATTACTATAGTTCTTATAAGAACTGTTTAAGACCACAACGGCCTACTGCTGAATTTGCTGCCCGTCAGTCGATCCGTTTCCATTTGCCTTCAGTGTTGGTTTGCGAAAATAACCGCCAAAATGCCATTGGGTGCTTCGAATTGTCATCGAAGATGACATTAGATGCCGCAAAGGTCCTTGGATTTGCCTCCAATAGCCGCCAAAATGCTATCGTTATTACCTCCCGATTGTTATCGGTGTTGGCTCCGATCGCTGGTGTTGCCGCCAAATGCCGTTGCTTTCGCCACCAATAGCCGTCGATGGTAAATACTGACCGTCCGTCAGTGCGATTGTGCGATGAATGAGCAGACGGCGAACCAAGAGTACCATTTTATAGTCACTGGCACTGCCGCTGCTGCTTGTAAGCTAGTGTAGGTGGTGGGGGAAACCAGATCAATTGCTGCTGCTGCTCGAATGATTATCCGACGCTGAATGAGCAAGCATTTTCCATGGTATAACGCAAAATGGAACGTTAACCATTTAGAAAGTGTAGAAAAATCTTTCCATTCTTCAATTTCTATAGTTCTTATAAGAACTGTTTAAAACCCCAACGGCCTACTGCTAAATTTGCTGCCCGTCAGTCGATCTGTTTCCATTTGCTGTTGGTTTGCAAAAATAACCGCCAAAATGCCATTGGGTGCCTCGAATTGTTATCGAAGATGACATTAGATGCCGCAAAGGTCCTTGGATTTTCCTCCAATAGCCGCCAAAATGCTATCGTTGTTACCTCCCGATTGCTATCGGTGTTGGCTCCGATCGCTGGTGTTGCCGCCAAATGCCGTTGCTTTCGCCACCAATAGCCGTTGATGGTAAATACTGACCGTCCGTCAGTGCGATTGTGCGATGAATGAGCAGACGGCGAACCAAGAGTACCATTTTATAGTCACTGGCACTGCCGCTGCTGCTCGTAAGCTAGTGTAGGTGGTGGAGGAAACCATATCGGCTGCTGCTGCTTAAATGATTGTCCGACACTGATTGAGCAAGCTATCGAACAATTTCGCATGTCTGCGATGGGGATAATGCAAAATGTAATGTTAAGTACATCCACGATCAACACGATCGAAGGCAGCCTTTAAGTCTGTATATATTACATCTACTTGCGCATTTTCCTCCATGATGTTTAAGCAGAACGAAACAAACTGCGTTTTTTTTTCATGTTGGGTATTTTTATCACTGCGACCATTTGTTTGATCTATTGTGATATATCCCCCGTTTTATTATAGCTATGTTGTCAAGATGACGTACCACTATCAGAAGTGATCGTCATTGTTTGACTAATAGCATTTGTCCAGCCCGGTGATGCACTTCGGATGAAGTGCACTACTGCGCTGGGAGTTGTTCTCCAAATATCAGAGGGTTCTAACAGCCCTCTTTCAAAGAACCTTAATCTTTTATTGAGAATTGCCGGACATCGGCATAACAGGTGTTCCGAGTCTTCTTTTTCTATGCCACAGAAGCGACATATATCATCTTGAAGTTTTCCCATTAGCTTCAGATGATATCGGCTCGGACAATGTCCTGTTATAAGACCAGTATAAATGCTAAGATCTTTCTTCGAAAGCTCCAGGATTTTGCGAGTCATTGAAACGTTTGGAGAGATAAACCGTTTCGACTGCCTAGCAATGAAAGTGTTATTCCAATTTGATTCCACTTTCGCACATTCCCATGCTTTTAGCTCCATTTTTAAAGCAGAGGCAGATAAACCACAGAAGGGCTCAGGTCCTACAAATTGATGAGATGATCCGAGTCTTGCAAGCGCATCAGCTCTTTCATTTCCATCGATTCCACAGTGACCTGGGACCCAATACAGGTTGACTTGATTACGACAAGACAATTTTTGGAGTAATTGAATACATTCCCAGACAAGTTTTGATGTTCATGTCGCCGACTTTAGAGCGTTTAGAGCTGCTTGGCTGTCTGACATGATGCATATATTTGAATGTCTATAGTTCCTGCGCAAGCACACAGTCGTACATTCTATAATTGCTTGTATTTCAGCTTGGAATACAGTTGGCCATCTGCCCATAGAAATTGACATGTCTATTCCTGGGCCAGTCACTCCTGCTCCAACTTGATTGTCCATTTTTGAACCGTCTGTATAGAAAACTGTCGAGCCTGGACGAAGATCGGGACCACCATCTTCCCAATAATCACGTCTAGGCTCAAATACCCGAAATATTCGATTAAAGTTGTATTTTTTCTCCATCCAATCTTCATTATTATTTACAATAGGATTAATACTAATAGTTTTTAGAATACTGAGATGACCTGTTAGATCACCTTCAAAGAGGTTCATTGATCTTTTGATTTTTAGAGCACTCTTTTCAGCTTCTAATTGTATAAACTGATGCAATGGAAGTATATAGAGTAAAGCATCCAATGCCTTCGATGGTGTACTTCTCATTGCACCTGTTATTGAAAGAGTGGCTAGCCTTTGAAGTCTTTCCAGCTTTTTTTGGGTAGCTTTTTCTTTCGTTTTTGGCCACCAGACCAACGAGGCATAGGTAATCCTGGGTCTGACAATTGCCGAATAGATCCAATAAATCATCTTCGGTTTCAGTCCCCATTGCTTACCAAAAGTTCTTTTACATATCCATAGAGCATTTGTAGCTTTGTTTACTGCTTGCTCTAGATGTGTGTTCCAATTGAGTTTTCTGTCAAGAAATACTCCAAGATATTTGACAGTGTCTGAAAGTTTTAAAAGTGTTCCTTTCAATCTGATGTTGTTTAATGTAAATTGTTTTCTTCTCGTAAATGGTATGATAGTAGTTTTATTGGCATTTATGCTGAGGCCCTGCCTATCACACCATGATGAAATCAAATTTAAAGCCATTTGCATTCGGTCAGCGATAATAGAATCAAATTTTCCTCGAACAATTATGACTATATCATCTGCGAAGCCAATTATTTCAAAGCCTAGCGCTGTCAACTTTTGAAGAAGATCATCAACTATTAAAGACCACAATAAAGGTGATATTACGCCTCCTTGTGGGCACCCTTTTACTGCTCTAACGCTTACAGATGAGCTTCCAAGGTTTGCTGATATCTCCCTTTTTGATAACATTTCGCTAATCCAGTGGATAATGGATATATCGAAACCACGTTTCGTCATAGCCGTAATCATTGAATTATGAGATGAATTATCAAATGCGCCTTCTATGTCTAGGAAGGCAGCTAGTGAAATTTCCTTCGCTTCAAATGACTTTTCTATTTTTTTTACAACAGTTTGTACTGCTGTTATCGAAGATTTGCCTTCTTGATATGCGAATTGATATTTGCTCAACGGATCTTGAGCTATATATGATGACTTTATATGCTCATCAATTATTTTTTCCATTGTTTTTAAGACAACAGAGGATAAACTTATCGGCCTGAAGGATTTAGGTGAAGTTTTATCCTTCTTATTAGCCTTCGGAATGAACGTGACCCGTACTTGTCGCCATACTGCTGGTATATGGCCTAGTATCAGGCTTGATTGAAAAAGGTTTGTTAGAATAGGTGTTAAAAACGCCTTGCCCTTCTGCAGTAGTACAGGAAGAATTCCATCCCTACCCGGCGATTTGAAGGGTTCAAAAGTGTCAATCGCCCATTCAACCTTGCTTCTCGTAAAAAATTTTTTGGCCAAAGTACAAGCATCATTCCTGTTTCTATCTAACCCAGTCATTTCATTCGCTATTTCGTGAATGTCGGTCCTGGTTTCAAGATTTACAGTTCTCAATGCCGGTGCACTTTGGTCTCCGCATGTATTAATGATTGAACAGGGAAAATGTGTTCTCATCATTAATTCTAATGTTTCCTTAGTTGAGTTAGTAAAAGAGCCGTCCTCTTTTTTCAATGTACCTAACACATTAGAATGATCTTTAGCGAGGATTTTCTGCAATCTAGCGGTTGCTGGAGTATTTTCAATGTTTTCACATGTGTGCCTCCAGTGAATCCTCTTTGATCTTCGTATTTCCCTATTATAGGCAGTGAGAGTTTGTTTATACTCCTCCCACTGTTGTGTTCGTTTAGCCCGGTTAAATAATTTCCGAGTTTTCTTCCTAAATTTCTCCAAAGTTTTGTTCCACCAAGGTACATCTCTGCGTTAGATTAGTGGCAACCGATCTTCTAGGGAAAAATCCATGCTGGTCAACGGATAAGTACTGTGAACTGTACATAAAAAGTGCGTCGTGGACTATGATTTCCAACACTTTCGAGCAGGTACTAAGTAAGGTAATACCCCGATAGTTTTCCACGTTCCTCTTATCTCCTTTTTTGTGCACGGGAAACGTGATGGTTTTTTCTATGATTCAGGAAATACATTCTGCCGCAGAGAAGTTTCGAATAACATCGCCAGTGGGCGAGCAATAGCAGCAGCACATTTCTTCAGAACACAAGAAGGAATTCCGTCTGATCCAGCAACGAGCGAATATTTGAGCTTTTTGATCGCGGTTTCAACGAGTTGATCATTTATATGGAATATATTCAAGTTGATCGCATCACTTGGAGTATCTCTGATTGCAGAGGCAGTCTGCTTCCGGCGCTAGTGATATCGACGATTTAATGTAATGTATTTAATGTTTTCTACTTTACTGTGAGGAAAAATTCCAAATTTGTACATTAAACTACCCATGCTTTCATAGTTGGCTAACTACCAAAATGAATCATCTATGATTAAGCTCCTCAGAAACTTGCAAAACTCGAAATTGTGATAAAGTCATCGAGGTTCACGATGTATTAACAACACAGTTTAATATGTGGCAATACGAAGTTTGTCGGGCCAGCTAGTGAAATATAAAATAAGCTAGCGCCAAATCTTATTGAAATTTCTCTCACCTTCGAGAGCTTATAAAGTAACCGATGTATTGGGCAAAGTGGGTCGTACTGTGCGCGAAGAAGACAAATTCTATGCTTAAGGCGGAACCGAAAGTGGCTAACGTTGTTGTGTTAGTGCGACAAACACTGTACTGTACATCTCATGTGTTCGTTAAAAACCTAAACGTTTATTTGAATATTGCATTAGTATTGGTAATATATGTCAAATAGCGGAGCTTGCAAACATAAACAGCTGATCCGCAGCCAACCGCACTGACTACAAACATCCCGAAAAAGGGTTTGTTTTCTTTATAAGGCATTCCGATTCAATCAAAATTAACAGCAGCAACTGAATAATGCGTAGGATCACTAGGATGTTTAATTAATCCGCTTGCATCGGATTACGTTTTTGATTCCTGCGTTTGCGTTTTGTTTGTTTACTTCACTCTAAGCTCATCGATGCGGCGAAAGTTGAAAGCTCTTTAAAAGCTCATTGATGTGACGAAAGTTTGATACTGTGTTGCTGCTTTTTCGGAAATCGCTAGTTCAACGAAAT
This sequence comes from Sabethes cyaneus, assembly GCF_943734655.1. Classification (NCBI taxonomy): domain Eukaryota; kingdom Metazoa; phylum Arthropoda; class Insecta; order Diptera; family Culicidae; genus Sabethes; species Sabethes cyaneus. Next base: position 109,502,227 of record NC_071354.1, on the reverse strand, counting down.
ATGTGCATAACCAAATATCTATTAACTAATTCCAAATTATACATTGGTCGCTTTTATGAACACGTAATGATCGATATGTTCAGTTAAATTTATTTTCCATTAGCAATTATGTTTTGCTGAGCGTTTATTGATACATAGCAGATCGATAAATTGAATTACAAGTTTTAGGAAATTATAACAGCGCTGGAAGCACTGATTACGTGGCGAAAGCGTGCTCTGCCAATACAGATGCATTTTTAAGGCGCAAAACAATACATGCTTCGAATGGTAGCCATTTATCCAGTCATCTTTGAGCCACTTTCGGTTTCCCCTTAATATACCTACATAAACAAATTAATCGCTTTATAAACGTCATTTTTGGAGTACAGCACGTGCAAAACACACGGTGGTCAACACTGAATGTAACACAATGTTGCTGTTAAGTAACACAGAAGTTGTAATGTAACGAAGTAATCAAAATTTGACGTAACATTTAAATAAAAAACCCGAATTAATCCACCTAGCGGCGTGACCTAGCCTTTCTACTGCCACAATAATCATTATTTAATTTCTCAGGAACATCTATGATTAACTTGATTATATTTTTAAATATCCGTTCCGTATTCCTCAAAATCCTTATTTGCCAGTAAAATTCACAACGTATTGCGTAGAATAATTATATTTTCTTTCCTTTCCTTATAAGCGTCATTTATGTTATTTGATGAACACCTTATTTAGTTTTATAATCGGTCGGCCTTAACTTTCGGGTTTCAGAGCCACATACGAACCTTGTTTTGAACTGACAGTATGAAATATGTGTTCATAGCAGATTTTTTGATATTTTTTTGAGTGGTTTTAACCCAAAGGGTAGATTTTTTTGATATTTTGATATTAATACCATGCGTTCAAAAGTTAGCATCTTTGAAAATCAAGAGTTCAGGAAAATTATTATTATACTTCGCTTTTGAAGAAAAAGGATATCTACAACAAAATGATTAATCTCAAAATTTTACTATTAGTTTGCTTGGCTTCAATTTTGCAGTATATCTGAATTAGAAAAAATAACTGAATAGAGCATTAGATATGAAAAAGAGAAATTGAACTTTTTCTTAGCTGGCGCTCCTTCAGATAATTATTTTTGCATGAAAATCAAAACTTAAGCTTCTTTTGAATGTACTTTCATGTAAAGGTAGTCATTAACTTGATCACATCGTTTTTACAATGTTAGAGGGTTAGGAAAACAAGATGAGGTCGAAAAATAGTGCAAAAACTGCGCCATAAACATGCTTGAGAATGAGAAATATGATCGATATGATTTCCAGTGCTTGTCATTTTAGATTTATTTATTAAAACATGATACATGACATAAGACATCTGTCCTTTAAAATGTCACTAACGAAAACAAATCTTGCAAAATTTGTATGAAATTTGTATAAATTTATATGGAAAAATCAACTCACTAGTATTTTGATCCTATACACCACTATATGTACTTATATACTTAAATTAACTGCTTTTCTCCGCTTTTTGCTTTTCTTGTACAATTGTGAGTAACAGCAAGTGAAGAAAATGACAATTGAAATCTAAAATCAAAGAAAAGAAAAAACTTTTCGATTGAATCCCACTATTTAATATTTATTTACGACAGATACGTAGTTCGCCTACGACGTGCAGGCTTCATCAGTGTCTTATTTCAAAGCGTAAGCGTGGAATTTAGTCGGTAAAAGTTTTTTTCTTTTCTTTTATTTCAGAGTTCGTGTTCCACTAAGAGGCTTCAAAACTTCAGACTATTGACATGTTTCTCACTTTTCTTGAATTTCATTGCAAATTGTCATCACATACACATACATACATACATACATACATACATACATCGCACACATACATCGCACACATTGAATACAATCAACATTTGATTGATAAGTTTTGATTTCACACGTTTTAACGGTTTAATATACGGTGCTTAAGTTTTAAAGTTTGAATAACTTTTGAATGAACCGTCCGATTTTAATTAACTCGGTTTCGTTTGATAGATCTCAGCAGTAATTTTCAAATAATAATAAAATGTGTGATGTTTTTCATTGAATTAATTCTTAAATGTTACAAAAATAGGTTTTAAATACTATTTTTTCACATTTCTTTATGTAACTTTCAAACTACAAGTCCAATCGTCATGAAATTTGGAAGTTAAGGGTTTGTAAGGCTCCTCTTTCATATGCAATTAATTTTGTTCAAATCGGTTAAGGGATCTATGAGATAATTAAGTCCCATATTTTTCGTATTTTTATACATAACTTTTGAACTAAAAGTCCGATCAGTATGAAATTCAATAGCTTGGCTATTTCACGGAAGCTTTCACGGGGATTTCACGGAGCTTTCACGGAAACTTGGCTGACTGAAAGGAAAAGTGACAACTGTATATCTGTTCCGGGATATTCTATGATTCGCAACGATCGCAGTTACAGACGTGGAGGGGGTATAATCGTGTACTTTCGCTCTTATTTACACTGCACCAAATTGTTTTCTACTGAACTCACATGTGATGCGGAAGATAAAACGGAATGTTTGGCCCTTGATGTTAAAGTGAACAACGGAAAGATATTACTGTTAGTGACTTACAACCCGCCTGAGAATGATTGCTCTCGATTCATCGCTGATAAGTTGTGTATGTTTTCAGACTCTTACGAGAATGTTGTTTTAATTGGTGATCTTAATACTGATCTGTTGCGGTCGAGCAGAAGGCAGGAAAATCTAACATCGGTATTTCAATCATTTTCTATGACAAGTACAGGCGAAGAACCTACTTTTTTCCACGACTCTGGCTGCTCGCAGCTGGACTTGCTTGTCACGAACGACTGCTCGAAAATTCTTCGTTTCAGCCAGGTTGGCTTCTCCGGGCTTTCACAGCACGATTTGATATTTGCTTCCTTGGACTTCGTGGTTACCAGAGAAGAGCAGAAAATCACTTTCAGAGACTATGTGAACTTTGACGCGCAAGCCGTGTCCAATGCAGTTCTGTCGGTTCCATGGAATGAATTTTACGTTTTGACAGAAGTT